>NC_056742.1:213758428-213820928 GCF_019279795.1 Protopterus annectens | reverse complement strand
CTCACATCTGAACAGTTTGTGGTTTGTTTGTGTTGACATTGGCACAGTCTGCTCAGGACAACTGGACATAATTCACTACTGTGTATGCCTACCTACACCCTTGTTTGTGCCTGACTACATGGGTATATAGTACCTTTGGGTAGGGGTGCAGAACTGCAGAGTGCATTATTTATTATTGTGTGATGTTTATCTTGCTGAACATGCAGAGTTGCTGTGTACCTATTAGTCTATAAAGGCTAGTAATCTGTCTGAGTAGCTCCCACCTGTGGACATATCCAGATGGTAGTCAGAGGTTAGCCTAGTATTCATTGACTGTGCACCACACCAGTCTTTTCAGCACCTGAACAATGGCATTGTCACAGGTGGTTGCTAGCAGTATATGGCTACATCCTTTGATATTTCTGTGTTGTACTCCTACATAAGGGCATGCTTGTGGAATTCATTCTACAGCTATTCACAGAGTGTGTAACAGCAGACAGACTGATATGCCTGTGTGTTTCTGACTCTTCCAGGCCTCAGATACTGTCAGGTATATATTTGAACAGCCTCAGGGAAAGGTACATATCAGTGGGATACACCTGTGATATATTTCAGATATTTTGCAGTTGCGACTTTGGGGGATTCTGAGCATATGTATTACTACACCTTTTCTGCCATTCAAGCAGTGTCTACTCTCACGTATTAACATTTATCATTAAGTGGGATTCCCCACATTTCTGCCTACTGTTACTACTATTCTCAGGGAGTCTGAGGGGCACAGCTAACATCTGTTTTCAAATCAGGGACATCCCTGTAAACCAGTCACAGTTGGGGGGTCTGGCCTCTGACCTATTCACATATGCCAGTGTTTATCCTGCTCTGATACTGTGTGGGGTTTGTAAGGTGCTACTGTAACATTATTTCCTACTAGCATGGCTGGTTCTCTTTTCACAGTCATGTCATGCAATTCCACAACACTTGCTGGTTAAGGGCCACAGAACATGATTTGTGTTATGCCATTCCTATTCTCCCTTTACATTCACTCATTGTATTGCATGATATATTTCTTTCAGCACCAAGTTATTGCATATCTTCTGGGGTGTAGTACTTCATGCAGACTGGTGAGCCCAAGGTCTGGGGTTTGAGACTGGCAGGTATATTTTATTTTGCTGCTGAGCAATACAAGGACCCTGTCATACAGATTGACTAAGGCACTTTTAAGCAGTTGTAAGTGGGTTTGTGC
Source organism: Protopterus annectens (assembly GCF_019279795.1). Taxonomy (NCBI): domain Eukaryota; kingdom Metazoa; phylum Chordata; order Ceratodontiformes; family Protopteridae; genus Protopterus; species Protopterus annectens. The sequence goes on along the minus strand of NC_056742.1, from coordinate 213,819,706 downwards.
GGGTTTGCGCGATGCTTAGCTAAGCACACACATGCGCACACTTGCTTAATCCTGCTTACTACTGCTTAAGAGTGCTTACTCCCGCTAACCCCCACGCTAATTTATTTTAAAGAAAAGAAAATGGGGAGATAGGAAAGTGGTGAAAAGGGGGCACACATCGGGAAAGTCAGTAGGGAAACAAGCTTGGGATGTACAGGAAGGGTGTAGGGAAGGCCCATAGCTGCTCATTTCTTTAACAGCAACAGCTGTGCATATGTTGAAAATTTGGAGTGAGATTTGAAACCTTCCACCCCTGAGAGAGGGGTGAGGACAACATAGGTTGTTGCACTTCCAATTAGAATTATCGGTGTACATGTCCAATGGACATGTGTGCGAAATGGGAAGCTATGTATGGGGTGTAATTTTTTTTGGGTACAGATTGCCCCTTTTTTTTTTTTTTTCAGGTGAGAGTGGTAAGTGAGGTAGAGGAAGTAGGTATATGTGGGGAGGTAGGTTGGGGAGGTAAACAGACAAGACAAACAAGATGCATACAGGGCGGAATTTGACACATGGGGAGGGTGAACAAACTGACGAGGAAGGTTGTTTGGAAATCGCAAGCCCATGAGCCTACAGATGGTAACAGTGGAACTGAGATCCCCACCCATGGGCAGTCACCACTTCACCTTCACAGCCCCGAGGGTGGCTGTGCTGGGGGCTGAGTAGGACAGGCAGGCTCACCCGAGAGACACGCCCCTCTCGCCTCAAGCTGGCATAGGGGATCAGCGACTGAACACTGGATCTCCCTACACACCACAGCCCGGACCCTTCGAAGGGTGACAGGTGGCCATTCTCTGCCCACGCTTGCACGGGGGGATGAGCCCCATCCCCTGCAGTGCTTCCACCCAAAGGTGGCACAGGACCAATGGAGGAGGGGAGCCCGGGCTGGGCACCAGAGCTGCTGGTGCCAGGTGCACTCGCCTGCTGAGGAGGGACAGGTGGGTCCGCTGGGACCAGCCTTCCCATACGTTCTGTGATTAGTTGTGTTTAATTACAACATAAACAACAGCATTCCAGATTAGTTGTAATAGCATGCAGTAATATTCCCATTAACCCAACACACCAAGGTTCCAACAGTTGAACAGCAAGCATAACACATGCATATTTTGAACGACAGTGGATATTCCAACAGCATGCAGGGATGTTTGTTAGCAACAGGCCACCATAAATGTGGTGTTTGAACAGGGCACATGCATCAACATGAATGCAAATATTTATAAAACAATAGGACATATGTCCCAACAAATATTTAAGATTACACATACCCATTGAGGTGTGGATGGTTTATGCACAAACAGTAGGGTGTAGAGAAAAACTCCATTAACATCTTATAAACACTTTTACTCTACACTACATTCCTAGTGACTGCAGGTGTATATTCCCTGCATGTACTATTACACTTGCCACCATACATTAGGTTGTGCAGTGGGTTTGGCTAGTTCAATATATCTACTTTACCTATATCTGACATACTAACTGTCCAATATGCAGACGTTACTGCTACATATTTCATGGTTGCATTTATATTTCTTTATCTACATATCTGGATGTTTTCACATGACATTTTCACTTCAATTTGTACAGAACCCTGCATTTATTGAAGCACACTCACTTTTCTGGGGAACATATTAGCATGCTACTAGTGTGCAAGATTTACTTATCACGCAATCCAGTAACTGACTGATGAGGACTGTATATATGTTTCACAGCTAATAGCACTTCCATCACCCGCTTTATATGGGACTGCACAACTCTGGGTTGCCAGTACCTTTTCAAACAGTACTGTTTGTATAATGCAAGGGTACAACAAGATTTCAGGCTCTGTGACACAGACACACTCTGGGTTTTAGACCTTTATTAATGACATTACACACTTTTCCACAGGCTCACTCCTTTATTTGTTTTAACGGTGTATATGGCAGACATGTTCAAGACATATTATACCTTTATTAATAGGTTAGCACACTCTTTTGTCAGGCTCACTCACTTATTTTATTTGACAGTGCCTGCAGAGATATTATTCCAGACATATGTTACCTTTCTTAATGGGTTACTACACTCTTTTTCTGCCTCTCTGACATTTTTATCTGACAGTACATGCAGAGGACTTATTCAGGCAATTTTATGGCTGTATTATTGGACTACAGCACTTTCTTTCATGCTCTCTCCCATATTTTATATAACAGTACATGCAGAATAATCACTAACCTGCCTGGTGGCACAGCCTTATCAGCCTATCAGCATAGGCTTGCTGATTCATAGCACGGTCACCTGCAGCTGTAAAGTAAAGGAAGGGATATTGAGACATACCTATCCATTATACATACTCCATTATCAATTATTACATACTGCATTCCATGTCTACATACTCAGTTGTGGGGCATCACGCATCCCAAGGGCCTCTGTATCCATTGGTTCAGGCGGTCCTGCTTTCGTCTCTTCAGGTCTGCATGGCAGTGACGGACCTGCTCACCAGCCCAAGTAACGCCTGTGGCACTGGTGAAGTCATGAGCTAACTGGTTCCAAGCATCTGCCTTGTACTCCGTCCTTTGGAACTGGCCCTGCAGGAGTCTTGACTTGTGATGGTGGACAAGGAGCCAAACTATGTACTTGGACTCCTCGATGCCCCAACGTTGCACTTGGAAGGGTGTTCTCTCTCTGACACCAGATATTCTAACTGCAGATGTGAGCTACAATCAGTTATGGCATGTATTCCCACCTGTGGGGCTTAAATATGCCGCATTTCCCACACTATTTTGTGATTGGCCATTTTGTAAAATTCTCGGCTGACTGCAGACCTGCTTAGTAATGGTTAAACTATCATTCGTAAGTATATGAATGTTAACAGTGGATGTTTCTCTTATGCTGTCATAGCTTAGTGGTTCTGTACTTTGCTTTTGATGCACAGAGTCCTGGGTTCAAAGCTTGTCATTCATTTTATTTTCATACTGTCCAGACAGGCTAGGGAGTGTGGCTGCATTTAAGCAACTTTGCTCTACGTTGCTCCTCGGTGCCCTGCTTGGCACAGCACACACGTCCGCACAAACACATTGTACTGGGTAAAGTGCCATTAAACTATTGGCAACTCTATTGCGCTGGATAAAGCGCTGTTAAACTGTGGGAACCTCCATTGCGCTAGGTAAAGCGCTATTAAACTACGGGTGACTCTATTGCACTGGGTGAAGCGCTGCTTAAATGCAGACAATTTTATATCAGGATCCTTTAAAATATTTGTTTTCTTCACTGATACATTGGCCATTTCACTGCTCTTTAGTAATGTTTAAACATATTTGTCAGGTATTATTTCATATACTGATTTAAAACATAAATACGAAGGGGAGTGGTGGGATTCGAACCATGAATGCTTCTTCTTTCTGCAAGTGCTCTACCATAACACGATTGCATGTGATTTGCATAAACATTCTTTCTTATGGTCTTCCATGTCTGAATTGCTAACTGCAGCTAAGCAATGGGCACACCCATGCACACACGCGCAAATATGGGCAGCTGTTTTGGGAATTTAAATAAATATATTTTATATTTTGCGTTTTAGAACTATTATAGGGGTTTACAATATCAGGGAGTGTAGTGTTGGATGCAGGGACATTTGAGCGGACTCGCTCTTGTATGTGTGCTTTTTTTACTTTTGAAACACTTGCATGGGTGTGGACATTTAGACTGCTCAGTAGTCTGACACAACCCCGGATTTCTTATACGGTCCGTGTAAGACTTACGGTTGAGTCAGCTCGCCCTCATGAATATTCATGGCATGCTGATGTCATACCGTTCAACTGCAGCCTCCGAGTAAGACTTTTTAAGTCTTACACAGAGGATTCATGAATCCGGGGGGTTGCCTTTTATATGTCTATAACTGGCTTGTGTAAAAACTTTCGCTTTAAAATAAAAATACTTAAATAAATCATGGTTTAACTCTATCATTTCCGTCAACTAAACAAAGTTGTTGACATTTAATTTATAAAACTTGTTGCACTGGAATAGCATAAATAACACCCAAATGAGGTTGGTAACCAAATGGAGGATCTCTGAACCAATAAAAATCGAATATCAGTAGGTTCTTCCAATGGAAATCTCATATTGCCAATCTAATATTCAGAAATAATGAGGTCTGTTGACCAAATAAAATTTGATGAATAATTGTCAACATCCGTCTGAAACTATATCGGCCACAGGGTGTACATCTTGCCCCAACAATAATATCTGTATATAAAAAAAATAATACAACTCTCCATCATCAGCGGGAACCACATCTGCTATTGAAAGGAGAAATAAAATCAACAGATAAGGTATCAATGTCTAGAAATCAAGTTCCATGTATAAAAAAATACAATAAAGCTCTTTGCCGACAGCAAAAGGCAAGCACTGTAGAAAATATATAATGCAATTAAGAAAGCTATTTTGACTCAGTAATGTATAATAATAAAAAAATTGAACCAATTAAATGTGGCCAAAATGACATCCATAATAGCAGATTATATGAATGGACAAATATGTCACGTGAAAGACCAAATGCAATGTGATTGGATATTTATATGGATTATTTATTCTGACTGGACTTTATTTTATTGGCTAACAATATCAGTATACTGATCCCATTGGTTTTTGACATTCACATGGAAATGGTTTGTTCTGTGTAAATTATTGTACCAATGTTTTTGATATGTTTTAATCTATGAAGTTTTTGATTATAAAGGTATTGTATTTATATTCAGCACATATTCTGTCTATTCATATAATCTGCTATTATTAATGAAATTTTGGCTATGTTCAATTGGTTAACATATATAGCCGACTTTTTTGATTGGTGCATGACATTCTGAATATTATTGGCCAAAAACATTGTTCTTCTTCTTGATTCTTCTTTGAATGTATTGGATATAAAATACATCTTTAGAACTGGATTGGATTCTTCTGACACACAGTCATGCACATACAAAAAATGAAAAGATTTATTTATATGATGAATGACAGCTTTTACATATTTTTTTATTAGTATACATTACTGAGTCAAAATATATTTTTTAATTGCATTATATATTTTCTACAGTGCTTGCCTTTTGCTGTCGGCAAAGAGCTTTATTGTATTTTTTTATACACGGGGAAATATTTCTAGACATTGACACCTTATCTGTTGATTTTATTTCACCACTCAATGGGGGATGTGGTTCCCACTGATGATGGAGAGTTGTATTATGATTTTTTATATATGGATATTATTGTTGGAACAAGATGTACACCCTGTGACCAATATAGTTTCGGCCATATGTTGACAATTGTTCATTAAATTTTAATTGGTCAATAGACCCCATTGTTTCTCAATATTATAGGTTCATAGGTAGGTACTAGGCTATCTGCCTGAAGACATTTATAAGCCTAACCAGAATGTGTTGGCTTTCACCACCCCCTTAGATTAGTTCCCTGTGCCTCTGTTCGGCAGAGACACTGAAGTGATCCCCAAGGTAAACTTTCTGTTTCCCATCTCCTCGTCAAGTTTCTCTTGAAAATTGTTAGTGAAGAGCTCTGCCTAATGTAGATTGGAATCTTGTTCCAAAGCATGGGAAGTCTCTGAGACAGGAATCTATCCCTCCAGCATGTCCTAATTATTGTTGTGGTGAGGTTTAGATCCCTAGAGCATGTGGCTCAAGCGGATATGGTTTTCTTTAGGTGGAGCATGTCCATCAATTCTGGGTTGGACATGGCCTTGTATGTCAGGCAGAGATCTCCACTAAGTAGGCGGTATGCAACAGAGTACAGCTGGAGCTTCTTCAGTCGAGCTGCATAGGGCATCTGTTTGAGGCCAGTGATCCTCTTGGTGAGGTACTTCTGTGGTCTTTCCAGCTGTTGCAGGTGTCTTGAAATGTACATCCCAAATGAGGTGTTATACTCTGATGGGACTGATGAGCGATGAGTAGAGGGGCACAATGGTCTCTTTTGATCTGGATGCGAACCCTTTTGTGATTAGGTGGGCCACATAGAAGGATTTTCTAACCACTTTGGCAATGTGATTATCAAAGGAGAGATTACTATCTACTTGGGTTCCCAGAGCCCTTATTACGTCTCCCGTATTTAGGGGACTACCACCTATGTGGTAGTTTGTCGGTACTTTGTTTTTTCCAAAGGCGATGACTATGCACTTTTTGGCATTTAGCTTGAGGCCATGATTTTGACACCAGCTATCCATCTCAGTGAGACCCTTTTGGAGGATATCTGTGTCAGCTGGAGAGTTCATTTTAGCCCCTAGTTTGCAGTCATCTGCGAACTTGGTCAGCCATAGTCCTCCTGTGCTTGCCTATACCTCTCAGAAGTATATGCCGAACAGGAGGGGTCCTAGGACTGAGCCCTGGGTAATGCCACTTGTAACCGTTTTAGAGTTGGACCTATCTCTTGCTACTCTCACAATGTGGGTTCTCTCCATGAGCCTATTGGCAACCCATCTTGTGACATAGGGGTTTATATTCAGGCTGGTGAGCTTGTCTATATTACCAGAATGGGGAATGGTGTCAAAGGCCTTTGCGAGGACTAGGTAGGCTGTGTGTACAAACTTTCCCTCATCTATAGCCTTGGTAACTGTCTCAAAGAAGTCCACCAGGTTTAGGAGGCATGATCTGCCCTTAACAAAGCCAAACTGCATAGGGTCCAGTGTTTGGAGATTCCCAATGTCTCTGTTAATGAGTTCCATGATGATGCGCTCCATGGACTTGCAGACCAAGCTAGTCAGGCTTATAGGGCAATAGTTCCTGGGCACTGCTGTGGCTCCACCTTTGTGGAGTGGAATAACTGTTGCTGTGCAATATGGTTATATAGCCTGTGGAGAGGCTGAGTTTGAACAATGTGTTTAGGTGCGGGGTTAATTCGTCTTTGAGCTCATGTAGGATGCAGCCTGGGACACTGTCTGGTCCCATTGATGCTGTGTTTTTGGCTTTGGCGATGGCTGTTTCAACCTGTCTGTGATTTCAGGGACTCTACATTCTTCTGGTATGGTTATGGGCCCTTTTGGAGGTGAGGGGGTGAAGATTGCACTGAACCTGTCTGCCAGGATGTTGGCAATATTAGTCAGTTCAGTGTACTTTGTGCCATTCTGCACTAAATGAGCAGATCTGAGCATTGCCACTTAGATGCTTGACATAGCTAAAGAATGCCTTGTGGTTATCTTTGGAGTCCTTGGCAATTTTTCTTTATAAGCTAGCCTTGGATGATTTTATGAGGGATCGTGATTTCTTGCTGATACTTGGCATTTTGCTATTTTCTGTACTAGATTCCTCTTTCTGTTGTATAGTTTGTTTATGGCAGGGGTCCACCAGACTGGTTTCCATTTCTTGGAGGAGTGAGTCTTGGTTTTGCTTGGGATAGCATGATCCATGCATTCTTATATGTGCCCGTAGAATGCATTAGTAAAGGATTTTTCAGCTTGGGCAGCTGTATCCTTTAGCATGGGGGCTTTGAAACTTTCCACCTCAGTCTTAACTAACGTAAAGTTTGCTTTTGAAAAGTTTTTCACAGTGGTTTCCTTGACCGGGGGTGGGGGCGGAATGTGGATATCTAGAGTGATTTGTTTATGGTCAGATCTAACCAGCAATATGAGATTTCTATTGGAAGAAACTACTGATATTCAATAGTTATTGATTCAGAGATCCTCCAATTGGTTACCAACCTTATTTGGGGGTCACTTGTGCTATTCCAGTTGTACAAGTTTTATAAATTATATGTCAAAAACTTTGTTTAGTTGACAAAAATGAGAGTAGAGTTAAACCATGATTTATTTAAGTATTATTATTTTAAAGCATATTTTTTTTTACACACATTTATAGATATATAAAAGACAATTATTGGCTTAAATGTTAAAAGGTTTTGTTTTTATCAGTGGATTATATCATTTATTCATTGCCTCAAGATAAACACTTTTTAGCCTGATTATTTAGTATCTATGCTTTATTAATATACTGGATTTTATTTGCTATACCGTTCTGGCACTTCAATGGCTAAATTTTATTGGCTGTTACACTATTTAAATGTTTGTTTGTTAGCTTTCTGATTTAAAATGAAGAAGGGTTATGTTAACCTGATAATGTCCATCCTTTAACCAATAAAGCTCTTTTGTTTTAGCTGTGGTGGTCGAGGTATCTTCCTTTGGACTATTATTTCTCTATACCTTTGGATACTTGACCCTGACAACCATCTTTTTAGTGTTGTTGTGGATATATATATATATATATATATATACATATATATATATAAATATATATATATATATATATATATATATATATATATATATATATATATATATATATATATGGGTCTACTTTAGATGGTAGACTTTTCACAAAGTCGACTTTCATATGACCGAGACCACATGATCGACTTTTGGAAAGCTGACCATGTAAAATAAACACAAAAATCACAACGAACACTTACCTTAAAACTATTAGCAGGTGGGAAAGCCCCCCTGCACCTCCATAGGGGGCTCCGCCACCCACACCCCCCATAACCTAAATATACCAACTTCGAGATTGCATTACAGTGCAGAAGAGGGTCCCATTCTGTACTGAACAGAGATAGCGGCTCCCCAAGGTCACCATTTCAAAAGTCGATCATATGGTCTTGGCCATATGAAAGTCGACTTTGTGAAAAGTCGACTATGTAAAGTAGACCCATATATATAATTTTTTATCATAATTTTGACAATGTTTCCTCGTGTAATTACTTACTCAAAAAAGTATCCTAAAATGAGAACATCAAACAGAAAAAAGTATGACACATTCAGAATGCTGAGAAGTTGAATTCAACATTGCCAACATTTTTGCAATTTACCTGGACATCTGGTGACTTTCTACACAAGTTTTGCAGGGGTCAAGCCCCCTGTACCCCACACCCCCTGCTAAGTATATATTGCAACTCTGAAATTGCAGTACAGTGAAGAAAAGGGTGCACTTCCCAATCCCCACTGTAGTGCAATCCCCATTCAGAATGTTGATCTCACAACAGTCAATGCACACTAGCATTCATTGTTACAGGTTCAACATTTTTCAAATAATCATTATTATAAGTTTGAAAACTGCATTTCAGTTATCACAGTTTGTGTAATGGCCTTCAAAATGTTGATCGTAAACTATATATATATATATATATATATATATATATATATATATATATATATATATATACATATATTACATATCCTTCAGGCTCACTAGCTACATGGTTCTCTTTTTTATGGTATAGATTTAGGGCTGTGAACATGGCAAAGATGTAAATGAGGTGTGAACTCATTAGAAATGCTGAATCCTAAACTGTTGGCTCCATGTATCCGATGTACCATAGTGCAGACACCCCCCTCATTGTTTGTTGTTAATGGATTGCAACTGTAAATGATTACTGGTAGGGCGAAAGAAAACAGCAATTTAGACTTCCCTACCTCCTGTGGGCGTGTCAGCCAGATTACACTTACAAAGTGTAGGAGTAATTGTATCAAAGTTTTAAATGTAAGTAAGCAGTACACATTTCAGTTTCTGTTCAGTAACATCCATCCTCCCCTTCATGTCTTGACAAATGTATATTACTGCTATTTAATGTCCCCACATATTTTAAAGACAATGATACATAATGCTTTACAGACCACATGTCTGAGATTACTGTTCAGTTAAGACAAGCATGGGCAACAAACACAGAGAGATAAGATAGAGCTGCATTTATGCCATTAATAGTTAGAAATGGCTGTGTGATCACTCAGTGCACTACTTCGAAAATTAATACATGTGCAAATAACTGTCATATGTTTTTGCCAGTACTGTGGATGATGTTGCAGTTGGTTGTATGCAAGATGATTTTAGTTCTCTGCTACAAATCTATTTGTGTAGCAAAGAGGGATAAGACACCCTTATTGTGTTTTGGAGGTCCATTGCATTGAGAGTTCAAATCCAGATCTGTGTAGCAATATTTCATATGTACCAATATACATTTTGTAATGTTGTTTATTTAATAGGTTTATTTTCTTCATTTCACCTAATTTTCCCTTTTGTGTGTTTTTTTCCTTATTTATTTATTTATTTTTTTAAATGCCAATGTTTCTGTGGTCAGCATCTTAGACAAATAAGAGAAACAGAGAAACACAATAAATGTCAGGTTTAACTGTGCTTTTCTCAATTGAGCAGTGCTTAGCAGCATGCAGACATGAACTAGTGGCCCACACAGGAAGCAGACAAAATACCTGTAGACAGGGTGCAGACAGTGTAAAGATCAATAAGGATACATTGCTGCAGTTTTTGCTTTCCAGTGTACAACATTGATAAGTGATGTTGTGCAGTGGTTAGCAACCTTCCCCAACACCTGCAGCCATCAAACACCTCCAGACAGGATACAGACAGTCAGCAATTTAAAATGGATATATTCTATTAATTCTGTTGGGCACCACACAAGCACGCTAAGTGACATTACACAGTGATTAACACACACAACTTAAGAATCAATAGAAAATTATGCAACTGTCATTTAAGCATTACTGTGACAATAGGTGTAAGTGTAGGGCTATAATACAGATTTTTCTGGGTTCTATAAGAGGAAGTGCAACATATTTTTACTATTGTGACAGTCCAGTTTATAGTAATGTACAGAAAATATTCAAGTATTATTTCAATAGTCCTATGGCAACAGGTTTACTTGTAGTGCTGCTACACTCATGGTACTAGGTTCTAATACAGGAAATGTTATGGATTTTACTGTTGTTCCATTTCACATTATATTGAATCTGATTTATAACACATTATACATAATCATAAATAGTGGAGCTGATATGAATTATATGTATTTGGGATAAGAAACTGTGTTTTGAAGGTTAATATGTATGACTGAGGGTATACTGCCTACTATGTTTCTGTATGTGTAATTATGCTATCTGGACTTGGATGGCCTTCACACTTAAATAAGACACATACACAAATGAATCTATATAGAAGGACATTATCAGGCCACACACATACATGGTTAACACCTCATACTGTCATCTATAGTCATCTATATTTATGAATGATTCATATCTATGACTGAGAATCACTTCTTCTGTGGCAAAGATGGAAAATTACCGCTGTGGAAGAAAATGTTTTATCCCTTATGCCTAGGTTTGAATCCCACACTGCAAACATCAATTTTATCAGTGTATAAAACAACACCAAATATGTGCAGGTCATGAAATGTATGCTCCCAGTGCATGTCTACCAAGTTAAATCACCTAGCAGTTACAGCAGCAGACAGCCCTCAAATTAATGTCAAGTATTAGATTAACCTTCCAACTAAAAAAAATACTTTCCTCCCTGTTTGGCACTGTTCCTCTCCACTCAACATCTTGCAAACATGGGTAGCATCATTGCTTGAGTTTGCACACTACCAGTAAATGTGATAACAGCAACTGGAGGGAAATCATTATTTGCCATTGTTCTACTTTTGGAATTAGACATGTCTGGCATTCATGGCGAAGGGGCCAATTCAGGGTACAGAGGTGGGGTGTTCAGGTGTCCAGAATACTTATTGGACTACTGCTAAAGTGCCACAGCCAAAAGCTTCTGCAGGGGAGCTATTCTGGCTTCAAGTACAAGTCTGAGGCTTGGAGTAGTCTGGCCAAGACTGTATCCAGTGTGACTGGCATCTAATGCACTGGTGAACATTGTAGGCACTACTTCAATGACCTACAAAGGCATAAGAGGGATACACTCAACCAGTGGTAGGATGGGGTTCAAACTAGTGACATCCCACATTTGTGTAATATGCTAATACAAAGAATTTATAATACATAGAAAGCTAAATATAGTCAATAATGTTATGCATAATGCTCTTGTATTTTCTTTTAGGTTCATAGGTTCATAGGTAGGTACTAGGCTATCTGCCCAAAATAATTTATAAGCCTAGCCAGAATGTGTTGGCTTTCGCCGCCCCCTTAGATTTTTTGCTTGCTTTTCTTTTCTCATCTAATCCTGAAATTGAACTGAATCAGCAGGCTTATGGTGATCATTTGGAGATGCTGAGGGACGTGGCATGCATGCCAGACAAGAGAAGTAGTATTGTAGCTTTAAAAGCTAAAGCTAGAAATTGGTTTGTTTTCTGTACAGTAGTAGTACAGTGAGCATGCATAGCCTAACTGTAAAAGAAAGTATGCATGCATACATCTGTAGCACAAGCCAACTTTAGGAGTCAAGTGTAGAACTTTAGACAGAGATTATGGGTTCAAATACCACAAGTAACAAATTTACAATACTGCATTTATTTAATAATATTACATAAATTAAACTGTATACAAGAAGAATAAATGCCCTACTGTTAACTGTAATCTGTATAATTGGACATAGCATATGTACAGTATATGCACATTGCAAGGATTACTTGAGCAATCCGTAATTATAGTTTGTAATTGTTAAGAAGTATACTTAAATATAATAGTTCATATAAAATAGCTGTATAATTGTGATAATGCATTGAATGTCACATATGACGGTATTAATTTTATCTTTTTTTCTCTCACTCCAACCCTTATCTTTTTTTTTAATTTTCTATTATGTGTCATAAAAATGCCTCCATGTCATCCATCTGTAACAAATCAGTAAAAGCTTGATAGCACCACTAGGTAGGCCATCCCCAGTGGGTCAGCCTGCCAGAGCTTCATCAGCTCCAGGAACAATGCTCAGCACAACTTGGCAGTACTGCCTCTGCTGCCCATGAACTATGTGCCCCTACAGGTGGTACTACCCCAGCAGCTGGTGCTGTGGTACCCTCTAAGACTACTAACGGAGGTGGGAATTTCATCACTCAGGAGATGCCCTGGTTGGTACTTAGGGTCATGCCTAACACCATTGGTGTACACCTATGCTAGATGGTGAGGCTGCTCTCCTTTATGATCTATAGGAGGAGAAGATAAAAAACACTCCAGTAGCCAGCAGAGTAAGAGGACAATGAGGACAGTACTGCAGGTGAGGACTAGATTCTTACTGTCCTCATGCTTGATTGGCATGAGCATATGAGGTCCCCTCCCTCAGCCCAATCTTGATGTCCCCCAAACTTTTGTGTCCCTCATGGTCCCTGTGTCTTGTCTTGTTTTTCCTGTTTGTTTGCATTTGCTTCCTCACCTTTCTAACTTTCCTGACCTAGAAATGCCAACTTTGTTTACCCAGCATTCCTCTTTTACTGAAGTAAAAAATAAATAAATAAAATTGGCACCTGTATCAAAAAAAAAAAAAAATCATCCCATGCATAGTTCTCCTTTTTGCATGTGTATTCTTTGCACACTTGATTTGGTCCAATTAGATATAAAACATGATTGCGTTGTCACCCTTCTTTGTGGAGGTGAAAGTCTGAGTTCAGCTATTATTCTGCACATATTTTCAGTTTATATCTGTTAAAGAAATGGATAGCTATGGTTCTTTCCTACCTCCCTCCTACACATTTCTATACTGATTTCCCCTTTGATCTACCCCCTGCTTGGCCCCTATTTCACCACTTTCCAATCTACCCCATTTTAACACCTATAATCTGCTCAAAAATAGAATCACACACAACACACAAGTACCAAAAAAAGCAATGGAGCCCTTCACTTTTTGGCTTCTGTGTTTGCACAGAGTTTGGCATCATGCACCAATGCCAAGAGACAGTGAATGGCTTTTTCTTGGTGTGTTTACCTCCACACAATGCCACTTAACATGCTGTGCTACGTCAATAAAAAAAGTGAAAATGTAAAAAGAGTAAAGCTTAATTTTAGTGCATTATCACTAATGTAAATGTATTACATATATCTGGATTTGAATCCTATATTATTTGGGATCAAAAAGGAATTTGTCAATGCATTTACAGTTTCTGCCACAGAATTAGTTAACCAGCAGGTGTGATTCATGCACTCAATATTAACTCTCATAATTTTAGCAATGAGTTTCGCGTTTGCATGCTACTTAACAATGTGCATGCAGGGAAAGCAGTAGAAATATGTCTTTTGCATGTGCAAACACTTTGCCTGCCATCATACAAACCCACTTCTCGGTGTTGCTCTATGCAAAGTAAATAATAGCATGTATTATTTTATTTACTGTCCATTTAGTCTTCATGCCATGAAACTATACATGGAAACAAAAAAATGTTGGCCCTGTCTAAGAAAATGTCACATATTTACAATGCTGCCATGTGTTACTTCTGCCAAGTACTGCAACCTTGGTCACTAAGTATTTTTTCACAAATATATCAACACCACTAAATAAATAAATAACAAAAAATGCTGTGTTACATACCATGCACATCTTTAGAATGACGATACACATTCAGATTTTTAAATACTTGTAGTAATGTGGACATCTGTTTGCATATATTTTGTAAAGTTGTCTGTTAGAGTATGCCTGCCCATTGGAACACAACCACCACATACTACACATTACACACTTATCAATTGGATAACATGCCGAACTTGAAATATCTTGACAGTTGAACATTCATGCAGGCCTTCCAGCATCTTCTCTCCAACATGCAGCGCTGATGTCATCTACCATAAATTGTCCTGCAGCCTTGTAAAAGTTAGACTTGTGCCATGGTGCTTGCATATAGTACTGAGTTCTCTAGTCGGTGTACTTAAGTAGTAGTTCTGTTCTCACTATAGTCACCTGGGAGGTGTGTGTGTGTGTGTGTGTGTGTGTGTGTGTGTGTGTGTGTGTGTGTGTGTGTGTGTGTGTGTGTGTGTGTGTGTCTATCTAGCCAGAGAAGCAAATGTGTGATCTGACAATTACTACTCCAGTACCATAGATTGACAATATTTTCACACTTGCACATGCTGACACATCCATTTCATCAGGCTTCCCAACATCGTGTCTCCATCATCCAGTGCTGATGTTATCTACTGTATGTTGTCCTACAGCCTTTTAAAAGCCAGGCTTGGGCTGTGGCACTTGAATAAAATCCTCAGTTCTCTGGTCTGTGTACTTAGATAGGTAGGGGTTCTGTTCTCACTGCAGTCAACTGAGGGGGGGGGGCTGTTTGCATACTTGCTTGATATTACAGAGAGCATTTTACACCAGCATATGTGACACTGTCATTAGCATTTCCTCCTCACCAGACACTGCTGATTTCATCACTTATAAACTGTTGTCTGACACTCCAAGTCAAACTTGAGCTGTGATGCTTGAGTGAATACAGAGTTCTCTAGTCAGTGTACTTAGGTAGGGCTTCTGTTCTTACTGCAGTCACTTGGTGTGTGAGTGCGCGCGCATGTGTGTGTGTGTGTGTGTGTGTGTGTGTGTGTGTGTGTGTGTGTGTGTGTGTGTGTTTGTGTGTGTGTGTGTGTGTGTGTGCACTTGCTTGACATTGCAGAAAGCATGTTGCACCAGTATGTGGGACAATGCTATTATCATTTTCTCCTCAATAGACAATGCTGATGTCATCAGCTATAGCTGATTTGCAGATGTACAGGATCCCCATCAGGGCAGGGCCAGAGACTGACCTGTAGGTCAAGCACAAGTCATCTCATCCTATACGATACAGATTACATTGACATGAATTTCAGTCTATCCATCTATCCACATACATCGTGGCTTGGATTGTAGGACCTGCATTTTCTTGGTGAGAAATCATGGACCTTTTCTATATGGACACTAATAATATCCTGGCTGTGTGCAACAGACATGTCTGAGTTGTTCATGTTACATCCATGTCTTTTATATATATTAGATGTCCTGAAAGAGGTCATTGTGGGCTTGCATGATGAGAACACTATCGTTCTGTGAAACATGACCAGACGAAGACATTTAACATAAATCCACACTGAGGTATTCACTCAATACTGTCAGATGTGGCCATAGACACCTATATCATCAAGCAGGTAGACCACCGGATCACAAATGCAACATCTAAATATATTGAAATTTGTGAAGTGACATTTTTCTCTGGTCCAGTGATCAGGTTCATACATCAGGGCTTTTTGCTAGGCCCTTTTTTGTCCATTATTTAAGTCATAAATGTCAAGAATGACAAACACATACTGTCTCCAAACAGCTGTCTGGAGGACTACATATTGTGATCAATCATGGACTCCAACTGTGATATTAGTATAATACAGACAGCATCAACACACACCAAATATTGCTGCCACAATGAAACAAAAACATGGGGGGAGTTGTTACATTATGAAGACAAATGCACAAACTAAGGATAATGCAGACATCACACCCTATAATCAGACCAAATGGTATGTGACCTGTACCCTGGGGTAGATGTTATGTGGAATACCCACCAGAATGTGGCCACCGTTCTGTGTACTCCCTTGCATGTAACACAACTACTGAGTATGTGCAGGACATCCATGTCCAAGGCCATAATACCTCCATAGTTCACAGCCTTCATCACACCAATAACTGAGTACAATGCACTCTTCTTCATGTAACTCCCTACACATCTTCAATGCTGTGTAACTGAAGTTTAACACCTTTCCACAGAGAGATGTCATACATTCTACTGGCCATACCTAGGTATTCTTTTTGTTGCAAAAACATTGTTGTCTGATGTTGCGGAACACCCATTAGGGTGTTATACCAGATATATGTGTGATACCTGTTCTGTAGTGGTCATAATGTCACATACAGGTATAGCAGTGCCCCTCCTAACACCTTCAGCAGATGTTACAGTCTCAGGACAGTATGCTTGATTACCCTTATAAATTGCTGACATGTCATAATAGCTGTATAAGTGTGTCCATGCAGAGTAATTTACTGATGTCCTTGGGCCTGTAACTGTGCCCCACTTGTTGGAGACCTCTGCTGACATTACATTTATATTCAGACAAATCAGTTTGCACAGCTTCACAATATGCTCCCAACACCAATTGAATATAGAATCCCTGATACATTTCCTCTCCATCATTTATGTTAGGATGTTTAGCTCACAAAGACATCTTCTAGTTTTGCCACATTGCCTGACAGTCACATAATATACATTTTCACTGTGAAGTCCTTACTGTACCATGTTGATACGTGATTAGTCTCCCTGCTGCAACTGTCTACTGTTTAAATGTCTCATCTGCTGTACATTATGATGTTTCACCTGATCACTTCCCCTGTGTTCATTCCTATAATTCACCTGTGTGTTGCTATGCAATACACACACTTCCCCTGACTGTTTATTTCAAATGGCACTCCATGTACCCTTACAGATCATTTACCTGGAATACTGCCCACTGTATACACTGTCTTGTACTGTGTTTTGACAGTGAATATGGAATTAGCGTGCTGCTCCCCACGCAAACACAATAATGCTATATACATTTTGCGTGAAGCCCGTATGAACTACATTGAATCCTACAGATGATTTAAAGACATTTTCTACAGCCAGTTTTTAAATGTGTCATTTGTATTTAAAACTCTGAAAATTCAAATACGTCAAAGTAAAATTGCTATGATAAATAATTAGTTTATGCTAATGGTGTAAGTTATGTAGCATTTATACACAGGCACATGAGACAGAGCACTAAGATAAAGCCTGAATTGTTTAAAGTACAATGGACCCAACAGTCATCAAAATTATTAATTTAATTACTGCTCTTATATCTTGGCAATTAATAGAAACTTTTTGAGGGTTATTTCTTGTCCCACACAGCTGTTGGACAAATACATATTAAGCTAAAGGTCATTTTATTTACCAGACAAAGATTTTCAAATTCCACCTTTGAAAGACTGACATAACTAGTCTGAATTTTAGCAGTTGAATGTCAAATTGTATTGCATTGTCTGTTTTCTTTTATTTCTCTATCACAGATATGGGTCTGAAATAACCTCTAATTTCATGCTGCAAAACATGTTACTTCAGAATAAAAAAAGAGATGGGTAGCATTGTACAGGTGACGTTAGGATAGTCATCTCTGCTAATATAGTTTGTGTCACATGACTGTAGCAGACTGTATCAGTGATCAGAAAGGGTGAAACTAAGCAGTTTAAAATGCTTGACTTTATCAGGCAACACTGCAGGATTCCTTACGTTATTTGTAGCTTGGTTGCTAAACTGCTGTGAAACTCTTCATTTAAAACATGTGAATGCTGTGCTACCCTCCTCCTTAATGTCAAACTATCAGTCATTGGTATTTTAATTATTGGCTGTATCTATCAAATAAATTGTGCCGCACATTTCTTTTTTCCCTATTCAAGCTTGCATCAACACATGAAATGCTGTCGCCTAAATTCAGAGGAAACTAAATTCAGAGGAAACTATTGTTTAACAGCATGCATTTCTTTGCTGTTTTGTATGATGGCTGGGTCACATTTCAGAGGAGTTCTAAGACGTTTTATCAATGGAAGACATAACTGCTGATTGGTTGAATGATATGCTTTATGGTATAATCACATGTTTACCTTCATTATAATGGTCTTATTACAAATATTCATTCAGAACATTTTTGTATCACAAATACACATGTGCACATTCTCTACCGCAATTACATGTTAAAGTTCTGAAGCCACACTTTTTGTCTAACATAACCAATCAAAGACAGTTAATATAGTAGAATTTCATTTTTACATACTGTGGATAGCAAGAGCATCTGTTTTTCTATGTGATTCATAACAATATTGAAAATTTGATTTATGTTGCTTACTGTAAGTGCAGTTGCTGAAATTTCAGACCAGAATAAGCAAAGTATTTGAACTATTATAAGTGTTGTCCACTAAAATACAGTATGCATTTTTTTATGAATGAATAAGGCAGTATTTGTTCATTTATAATACAATTAAGATGTTGGATGATACCCCTGAGGTGGGGATGCTGCTGGTTGTTTGCTAAAGAACAACTGTAAGTGGCAGTGCAAACTTCACATTAGTAAATGAAGAGACCTTAATGGTCCCATCAGTCTTCACAATATCTCAACAGCAATGGTAAAAAAGGTATATATGATTTTGATCATCATCATCTTCAGAAATCCACTTCTTCCCATTTTTAAGATGAGCGTGGGTGTCACATCAAGTGTCACCATCTCTCTTGATTCAATGCCACTTTCCTACCTTCTTCAACAGAGTCATGTATGACTTCTGCAGGCCTTATCTAAAGCAATCCATCCATTTCTTACCTAGACATTGTTTCTTCTTGTTTTATTCCTGCATTTCTCGAGTGTTCTTTCCCAGTCATTCCAAGCCACCATATTATATTATCTTTGACCATCTCTGCAATTGGAGCTCCTTTGACTTTTGTTCTTATGTCTTTGTTTCATTTTTCCCTCTCCTACAACCCATCCCAAGTATGTCATCTCCATCCACACACTAGAACTGGTTGCACTGCTGTTTTGTTCTTTGACACTCTGTTGCCTTCATAGGAAAATCATTGTTATAGTTTTCAAAACCTCAGTCATAGTCAAAAAATACTTTATTAGCAGCTGATCATTCTTCACCTATTTAGAAGTCAGAAAATTCCTTAGACATTAGATGATTTCTAAAATAATGAATTCTGAGCAAAATGTACCTGATGGTGTGCCCAGGTAGCATGAATATAGCTTAACTTGTAGCACTAGTGGTACAACATTTTGCATTGTGGTAAAGAAAGTGAACAGAGAAGCAAAGAAGAAATGAGAAAGTAGGAGAAAATCCGTGCTAAATTGCTCTCATGTATTTTATGTTGTCTCTGAATCTTAAATACTGCCTGCTATGCAAGCTTTTGATATCAGTACTGTAACAAGAAATAATGGTCTGTATAAGGGGGGGGGGGGTAGCTGAAGTGTTTGGCTAAGTAAGAACACATTAATTAGTGCTGATAATTATGTATCAGTTTTTGCTAGGGTGAACAGCACTGACCTGCACTAAATGTTTCATAATTTGAATGGCTTTTACAATAAAACAAAAATGAAGATGTATTCAATACTGCCGTAATCAGCTTCTGTATTCCTGATGAAATGCTATGGACAGCAGTCACTGATAAAATAATAGCAGGGATAAAAGTGTAAATGAAAGAATATATACTAACAATGGCATTACTCTACTTCTGACGATTGCAATTGCTTCCTGCATCATTAATTACTCTCAAGAGTTAGCATATATAACTACAAGAATTAAAAGATACAGTTACAAAAGGGTAATGTGAGTGCACCCTCCAAATAACACAGAATTAGTGTCATTAGCCAAGCCAGATTCCATACAGCTAGAGGAAAAATTAATTTTATATATGTCTCTCTAAACATGTAAAATGGAAGGCAAGGTAGGCTAGTTCCCTCCCCTCTACTGCAGCAGTAACATTAAGGCTTTATATCATCACAGTTTAGTAAGCACACTGACTTTTTCTGTTATCATTTATTATATTCACTTATTACTTGATTAATCCAGATGGGGATCATGGAGGGAGTTGGAGCTTATCCTATCACTCTTTGGGTGCATGCACACACACACACACACACACACACACACACACACACACACACACACACACACGCACACGCACAAGCACACGCATACACACACACACATACGCACACGCACACACACACATGCACACGCACATGCACACGCACACACACACACACACACGCGCACACACACACGCGCACACACACACACACACACACACACACACACACACACACACACACACACACACACACAAAACAGGGAGACACACACATCTACACATTGGAAGAATGAATACCTGTGGACAAGCTGATGGATCATTAGTTCATAGGATATGGGAGAATAATGTAACACACAATGAAAACATGCACAGATGCAGGGAAAACAGTTCAGGATGCTATATAGACGACAACTCATATGAGAAACAAAACAGATAACTGGATGCTGTGAGGCAGCAATACTAGTTACCCACTATGCCATCGCAGTATTTCATGCCAGTATTTAAATATTCAGAGTGTTATACAAAACAGTTAAATTCCTTCACACTATGTTTTTTTTATGGACCTTTGTTCCCAATAAGTACATGGAGCATGAACTGTCACTTCTTATCATAAAATATCGTATAAGAAGGATTAATTTGGCATGATCCACAAAGGTTATCTCAATACACCAAATAAAGCTTTCACAACCATTCTGTGAATACAGCACTTAATAAACTGTTTCACCCTTGGCACTTTGGCAGAGCCATTAAACAAGCTCCTGATGATGCAGACGCTGTCTAGAGCAGACATAATTTTTAATTTATAATGTGCTTCTACCTACATGAATATTTACAAGAATGGCAGTGATTTAGCTGCTGTTACCACCTTTCTAGCATACATCTGATAAATATATATATATTTATATATGTTTTATTGATTATTGTCTTATTATTTGGATGTGCACTGAAATTACATTTTGTGCAGTTAAAGAAATTAATATATTTAATGTACTATGTAACAAATCCATCATGCACTTCACTTATAGTAAAGATAAATGTATCACTTAGTATACCAAAGACAGTTGAAATTTGAAATAAATGCTTAAATATGAGGGGAAGAATATGATTAACATCAGAAAAATGAAGTACAGTTGCTGATAGCACTTGTATAGCATACAAAATGCGCAGATCTTTTTTTGTATTATATTCATGGATTCATACACAAATATAAACATTACTATCTTGGTACTAAAGGTGTACAGTGCGAACACTGTGGCAACGTAAGCTATCTAAAGTGGCAATGGGTGGAATTCATGGGCGACTAATACACTAGACAAAAGCATATAGGGTGTTATGTGACCTATCCAAAAATGCTTGTGATCCACAGACATGTTACACAAGCAACGATGATACCCAACAAGATATGAATTACAATGAAATAAAGGACTGTTTGGGGGTGTTGTGATGTCTGACTCTATAGGCAGAAGTCTTCACCATCTGTTGAAGGCCACCTATATTCTTGTAATGCACATAGCATTGGATATTGCTGTTCTTAGGAAATCAGACTTGCATTTATTAAAAAACAAATATATTATATATATATATATATATATATATATATATATATATATTTTTTTTTTTTTTTTCAGTAAAATAATGCTTCTGCCTAAAGTTGGTTTAAGATGTGTAATTGTTATTGGGGAAGTATTTTACATGAACATGTAAGATATGCAATTGTTTAATAATGTCTAAACACACACACACAGACGCGCACACACACACACACACACACACACACACACACACACACACACACACACACACACACACACACACACACACACACTTAATTGTGCTAAGCAATTACAACCACTCTTTTAAATGTGTACACCTCAGGTATTATAATGTGATAAAAAAAGATGAAAGAATACATAAGTAATAGCAGAAGTAATATCAATCACCTATATTGCTAAGTGTTGTGCTATAGCACATCTAAGTTTTAGGCTGGGAAGCATGTGTATTAATATCAAATTAACTTTTAAATTTATATCCAACTATCAATCTCACAACCAAATACAGGTGAAGAAAGGTGTAACTGAAAAAGTAGGAGGAAGGGAAAAGTTGAAAACTGACTGTATAAAAGGGTAGCTGGAGGTAGATGAAAGAGTTAGTAGCTGTGATGGATAATGATGGATTTGGGGGAGGGGAGGCAAGTGTAACCACCAGATATGTGGACAGAAAATGATTGCAGAAGTAATAAGGAAAACAGCAAAGGGATGGAAGCAAGGAAAGTGGTAGTGAAGACAGAATGCAAATTCACGAGTGAAGAGATGAAAGGTAGAAAAGCTGCAGTAGTTTTTTACAATGAAGGTTATCAGATGAGATTGAGGTTTAACCCTACCGGTTGCACAGTGGGTAGGTGCAGGTGTATTTGGTGTGGAGGGTAAGTGATAATCAGCTAGGAATATCAAAACAGATGCACTATGTGGTTTGTTGAAGTCTTCAGCTAAGGTAGGTTGCTTGATTTTTTAAGGGACAGGATTCCATGAAACTGACAGAAGTTCAGAGCACGAGAGAGCACAGGCAGTCTAACTAAAAAGTTATCATCTGTGTTTTTGACTGAGTATCCAGTATTTCAAAAGTAAAGGCAGCTTTTCAGTGGGGCACAGTAGCTCTCATGAATGAGACTGAAAGGGAGAGTGTTTAGAAGTGGAGTAGCTCTAGTATGTACAGCGAGACATTTTTAGAAGTAGTTTTACAGTGGTGCTCACTATAGATTATTAGCTGGATAAATCTCAGGATGTTATTCTGAGTGTTTTGTAATATATCTTTGTTTTTAACAAAATGAAGAGCAATTAATAAAAAATGATTGCAACATGGGAAGTAACACATGTCTAGGGCAACAATTTGAAATATTGGGACTTAGAATACAGAGTTCTGTATTATGGAAAGTGAATGGTCAAAAATCTGGGCATACATGTACTAAGTCTGAGACTGACATTTCTCAACATATTTCCTTTTCTCCGGGGTGTGGTGGTGCTGGAACACTTGTCAAGATTATGAATTGTGAGCACTGACAATTCATTAGGGTGCCCATTTTTAGCACTAGTGAGCCTAAAGTCCTCAGATAATAGATAAGAGATTTTCATGCAACACTGAGCTGGAAGAGTACTTTTTGGACTGTTCTATATGATGCAGAAGATAAATAGAGGGCCAGGTGTTATTCTGAGGTATTTCTGATATGTGACAGATGGATATTGGTTTCTCTGTGAAAGAATGGTGTAGTGAGAGTATGAGTACTGATTTGCAACAGTCAGCTTGTTTGTTAGCAACTAATTTAATGCGTGCAGCAATGCTATAGAATTCTGTTTATTTTGGTAGTGAAGGCAGGGAAGGTCATTGACAAAGAGTGAAAACAACAAAGGAACAAGAACATAGTCTTGGAGGACACCTGCATCTGTCATCCCAGTTAGAGTTAGAATGGAATTAGAAGTAGTTGTAAACCTTTTGCCATAAAGGAAGATGGAGAACCAGGAGCCAACTCCATGTGAGGAAGTATAAGCTTTCATATTTGGGAGGACAGTACTTAGATTCAAACATTTGAAGAGTCATTTCTGCTCTACAAATATGTCCCCATTTAGTTTGCCTTCTTCCAAGCTGGAATAAATGGAGCTGAGTAAAAACTGGCAGTAGAGGTGCTGTATTTGAACAATAATTCATGATGTGTCTTATAGAGAATGGCATACTTGCTAAAACATTCTATTGTTTGGTTGTGTATCAGTGTTTCTTGAAGTTTTGCAATTGGGTCAGTGTTAGCTATGGGACAACAGTCATCTGCTGTCTTGGGAGTTGTGATCTTGTAAAGAGAAATAATGGCTGCATGACTGAATAATGATGGTTGTGGTTTGGCTAAGGCTAAAGATGTGAGATTGTGTCTGAAAACCCTTTTTAGCAGTGGAGTATAAATGATATATGTCACATTTATTAGTGTTACGGAGCTCACTGAGTAATTCTTTAATGTGTTTTATTGTTCCATTTTAAAATTGTAGATAACTGTCTGAAGGATATTATTGGACAGAGTGTGTAGATCAGTTTGGAGGGGGAAGTCAGGTTTGTTAGAACTTAACTTGAGCTCCTAATGACAGATAGTATGTTTTTCAATATGTGTAATGGTTGCTTTAAGAGTAGAGCAATATTTCTTGTGTTTATCTCTCTCTCTCCCTCTGCATCTATCTATGCGGATGCACACACACACACACACACACACACACACACACACACACACACACACACACACACACACACACACACACACAAGCACACATGCACACACACGCACACTCACGCACACTTACAGATGTGTACAAAGGCACCATGTTATGCACCACTTTATGCATCAGCTCCTGAACCATACATACTGACAGCACTGTTGATATTTTACCCTATTCACAATCACATTAAGGACCCATAATCTCCCAATTCACCATTCCCATAAAATCCACAGTAGCACATTTTATAATCTGACAAGACAAACATGACTAATAAGTCATAAACTCTTACATGGGGCTACCTTCTCTGTGGATAAGATGGCTAATATGTTCCTATGTACTTACTAGGCTATTGATCTATGAGGATCTTGAGAAGCCTAGGCATGCTTTCCACAGAAGATCATTAGCCTTAGCATTTTAAGTACAATTAATCCAGAACTCTTTGTATTTTAAGTACGAATAACCCTGAAATGTGGAGACATTTACACGTTATCCTTCTCCATAAGACACAATGGTGCTAAACCATGAGTGAACTTGTGGTTTGTCATTCATTTGTCCAGATTACACTTGAAGAGGATAAAAGTCCCCCCTGGACAATTTTGGTATTGTCTGGAGCGGTTATGATGGCACCAAGTTTACAGTCATTTACAAAATTTGTCAACCATAAGCACCTACCATTTGCTTTGACCTCTGAGAAATAAATAAATATCAAAGAGAAATGGCGAAATGTTATGAACCCTGAGTTGTAATATTTGCAGCAGGTCTTTTGGGAGAGATAGAGCCACCAACCCTAATGTGTTTGGTTCTATTTATGAGCCAGTTTGCTATCCAATGACTTACACATGGATTTACATTTTGCTGGGTAAGTTTATTAACTATACCCGAGTGTGGTATGGTGTCATATGCCTTAGCTCTGTCTAGATGTACAATGTGTACACAGATTTTCCCCCATCAATTGCTTCACTTACCTTGCAGGGAAGTCAACCAGATTAAGTAGGCATGATCTGCCATTCACAAAACTGCACTGGCTTAGGTTGAGAGTTTGTAGGTTGCCTATGTCCTTACTTATCAATTCCATAATGATCCCTTCCATAGACTTAACAAATGTGAGTGGTCAGATTTACTGGTCTATAGCTACCTGGGTCCACTGATGCCCACCTTTGTGCAATGAAATGACAGTTGCAGTCCCCCATTCATCTTACACTAACATCATTTGGTGGCTGATGTTAAATAGCCTCTAGTGGAGGTTTGACTATCCTGTTTAATGCTGATCAGGAGACATTCTGGTATGTTATCTGGCCCCAAGGATGCAGTGTTCTTCCTTATATAGTGCTTCCAGAAACTGTTCCTGGGAAGTTTGAGGGAGTGCTGTGGCTTCCAGTATATGATATGGGAATGCAGGTGTGGGGAGTAAAGTCTGAGGTACAATTTTCCAGTAGTAGATTTGCTATGTCCTCTGGGTCTTGTTTACTATTAGATCTGTGCAGTTTTGAGCATTCTTTCTGGGGTTTCTAACATAGATAAAGAAAACTGTACAATTTATTTTGCCTTGGTGGCTATTTTTACCTCTGGCTTTGTTTCATATGATCAGAGACCAGAGTTGCCTCTTAAGTTTAATGAGAGTGTTTTGGCATTTGGAGAGTTACATTTATTGCTATGTGTAATAAGCTTTTTTTTATATTGTAGAGACTGTGTATATTTGGGTTCTGACCTAGCAGGGTTATTTTTAAATTTGGCATTGCATTTAATTCAGAGAGGGCTAATGAACCTATGCTGACATTTACATGTGCATAGAATTTGGAGTTGAAAGACCCTGTTTTCATGAATGGGTCATCGGGGATGAAGGAAATGTTAAATTTATCGAGGTCATCACTCAGTTTTAGCAGATTAGATTAGAAATAATCTCTGAATACTGTGTTATTGGAGGATGCATCTGGCTTTAGTTTTATGGTGAATGTGACTGATTTATGGCCTGGTTTGACTAGGGTGGATGATGTAATTGCTAAGAGAAAATACATTTTCCATATATTTATGAGAAGAAAGTCTACAGTTTTGTCTCCCTGGTTGAGTGTGGATTAACAAGTCCAGAGAGTTTTTATTTATAAAATCCTGAAATCACTGGGAAAATACATTGGAGGATGTGTAAGTCTGCCAGTTGCTAGAGCTGCAATTGAATTAATCTAGGAGAATGGTGTTTGGCTGATTGCTTATGGATAACATACTAGTCTGGTAAGTGTTGTTGGCTGAAAGTAAACCTAGATGGGGTCCTATAGTTACTACAATGAGATATGTTTTTTAATGGTATATTGGACATGGGGAGTTCCAGGTTACTATTCTGTCTAACACGTCTGTTGGTGAAATTCTGTTTTATGACTATAGAGATACTGCCACCATTAGTGCCTTCATCGAGTGCTACAGGCCTGAATGCATGGTAGGTATTGAAGCTCTGCACTGATGGAGAGTTCTCTATAGTCTTGATCCAGGTCTGTCATTTCTCTCTTCATATAGTCCAAGAAGGAGTGTCATTTCCTTCAATGTGTAGTGTGACTGTGCCATGTGTGTACTTGCAGTGCAAGGACACGAGTGCGTGCATGATGTTGCAAATACTGGCCCCTTAGAGGCAAATGACAGTGACCTTATCCTTGCTCAGACTGCTGAGTGGTGCATCATTGTGTCTCACAATCAAATGACTGGGATGTTGGGATGTTTGAAGGTTTGCCTTATGACTTTTGAGTTGAGATGCTGTGAACTATAGCTACATTTCCGTGATAAGGTGCTGTCTGGGTTTAGTATTTGTGAGGTTGCTGAGGGAACCTGGCAATATGATTGCATTTGGAAGGCCTTTGTAGTTTAGGTAGGATAATTTTGAGAGCCTAAGCATATGTATGCCTATATGCCTGGTCCTTACTTACTTGTGGTAGGTATAAAATTATGTTGAGAGTTACTGACAATTTGTTTGATATTAATAGTGGCTGTATGTGAAATTCTTGCTTGAAATGACATTGTATAACTACATTTCCTGTACACGGTATCAGATTTTTGAAGTATTAGGTAGTAGTAAGTAAATATAAGACAATTTCTACATTGTCCCGGGATGCCCATTTCCACCAAGCTGGCTACAAAGAGAGTTGGAAAGTGCAAATTCATGGTTCCAGATTGGTATGCCAGGGGAGTAGTACAAAGGGGATTAGAGTTATTTTACTGGAATGCTACTGTGGTAAAATTAACAATCTGGGACTAAATGCAGTGAGCAATGCTGACTAGAGGCTTATTGCACAACTGCAGACTGCTAGGAGATGGGATTTATAGGCAAAATGAAGAATTTCAGTACCTGTAGCTATATATAGCACAACTTATCACCACTGCACAATCAGACGTTTTCATGCAAACACAACAAACTTATACAGACATAGAAATTAAAAATATATTCAAACAGCCCTCTGACCAGTTTCAGAACAGCACACTCTCAGGTTCTTTGAGTAATCATTTGATCAGGAAAGTCTCAGAAACTTTCCACACTTGTTAGAATGCAAACCAAAGATTTCTAAATCTAGATGCCCCAAAAAATCAAAAAATAAGTGCAGATCAGGTTTGAATTTTAAAATTCAGTGCTAAATGCAAAAAGAAAAAAAAAGAAAAAAAGCAGTAAGTACTTAACTGAGATGTTTTAAGATGGTAGTTGACCAAAATCGATGTATTTCCATGATGTGGTCATCAAATATTGTGTAGCTCTAAGTAAGAACCACATCTAACACAAACACAACAAACTTATAGAGGCAGAGAAATTAAAAAAAAAAAACAGAGAACCCTCTTGCCATCAGTGGTACAGCATACTCAGCTTCTTATAGTAGTCACAGGCTCAGAATAGACTTGATTTTTCTCTATACTCGCCAGAGTGCAAACCAAAGCTTTTTAACTATAGATCACAAAAAAAGCCCAAATAAGTACACATGTAGCAGGTTTGCATTTTGCAATGAAATAATAAATAGGAGAAAGCAGTAAGTACTTATCTGAGATATTTTCATTCTGTCAGGTCATCAGAATCAATGTATTTCAGTGGCATGCTTATCAAGCTTTGTGAAACTCCGAATAAATGAGCCAAGCAGTGCACAAATGAGAGAAACTTATGCAGGCATTCTTCTCTTTTTTTTCCCTGCTTTTACAAGGGGGGTGGGCTCAGGTGTGAAAACTTCATCCCAAAGACATCAAATGCGAAAGACTGTGATCCCAATGGAATTTTCTTAGCTGTCCCTAAGGACTGCCTTCTCCTTGATCGAAGCCCTTGAACCTTCCTGACCTATCCATACCTATTCCCCCATCCCCCTCCCACCACTAGTCCCCTTCTCACCTATCCCTACTTATCCCTGTACCCACCCACCCCCCCTCCCACCACTAGGCCCTTTCTGACCTATGCATAGCTTTCTCTCTCCCCATCAATCTCCCAAAGCTAGATTCCATAAGTTAGGACTCTGGTGCAAATAAATTAACAATGTGTTACATACTTTTAATTTCTTACAGAACATTTGATTTTAATTTATATAGAATATGTCTTTTCTACAACAATTTTAGTTTGAATATGGAAGTGACTGTCTAAACTGTGAGATAGTGGACATGTAATTTTGAATAGGAGGATGTATAAGGAACATCTTGTTTGCTATTTTATACTATCTGTAACTGTCTGAAAATGCTACTATATATGAAAAGTATGCCAGTAATGCCCTCTTATAAAGCTGATAAAATTAATGCAAATATTTTTAATTTTTGACATAATGCATTATAAAACTCCAAACATATATAGAGTACCCTAAGTTTATTAATAACATTGCTACCTGTTATGCATTTCATCTGCATACTATGAACTACTGAATAGGTAGCATTTTTCTCTCTCATGGAACCTCAGCTGTCTATGAATATCGTGCAGAAACTAAAATACATGTTTTTTTTTTTTCAGAAGAGACATCTATTCTACAATGCATATTGCAAAATGATGACAGTATCTCTGACTGTAACATATGCTCATGCTCAGGAAACAAAAAAAAAAAAACATGGGTTCACGTAGTCTCAGGTCCACATCCAAATCCTCGAAAATTCAACAAAGGAAAGGATCTACAAGTTCCAAATGTATATTCCATAAATGACAAAACACATTAAGCTCTTTCGCCCAAAAGCATAGCACTTCTTCAGAATGTGAAACTGTTAGTTAAGCCATGCTATTTATATCATCAATTAAACATTAATAGGGCATAGTGTGTAAGCAATTATTTAAATTAGACAACAAACTCTTTTTATAAAAACAACACAGTTAAAAAAGTAAGCTTATTGTGTAAAAACAGACACGACAGTTAGAGTTAATAAACCATACTATCTCAGACATGCCAACACCTAAAAACATGTAAAAACCTATTTTAAATTTGTTGTAACATTCAATTGCTGGGTAGGAAAATGTAGCTGAAATCTTCCAGTCACAACTTGGCTGCCATCATCTTTAACACTAGGTAAACAAAAATATTCTCATTTAAACCAGGGGGGGGGGGGTGGCTAGCCTGATTAGCCAGACTAACTTCCTGTATTCAGTTTTTGTTTCCCACTGACCTCCCCTGATGGCCATAGGATTTTTTTTTCCAAAATACCAAACGTGAACTTGTTGAAACTGATATATGTCTGTGAGTGTTTATATAGGGCATTATCAATCTTTTTCTTAATATCATAGACATGTTCATAAAATCTTTTACAAAGTTTTTGTTCTGTTTTTCCCCCATAAAAAAGACTGACAGGTACAACATATTGCTAAATAAATATGCCCTTAATTTCACCAGTTTCCCTTCTCTTACAAAATGTTGGTATTAAAAAAGGTTTTCAAAACAATGGAATCTTGTTCCATAATAAATTTGTAATGATTATGGGCCAGATTCAGGAAGGCTTACACGGAGTTCAAGAGTAGTGTAAGCCTCCGTGTAAGCCTCCTGATTCAGGAACAGCCCAAATCTCCGTGTAAGAGACAGCTAACACGTCTCTTACATGGACTGGGCGTGGAAATGCTCAATACCTCATTTGCAGCTCAAAGATATGCAAATGAGGTATCTGAGCGATCCACGAAGCAGAAACCAGTCCGTGTAACGGACGTGTTAGCTGCAGAAATGAACTCAGCTGACAACTGAGTACATTTCTGCAAAATTAAAAACGGAGCTATGTCAGCTCCAAATAAAGGGTGCATATGTTTCATTAAGCATGCCAATGGCCAAATATGTGGCCATTGGCATGAAAAAGGGTTGCAAAAATAAGTTATATAACTTTTTTTTTTGCACAGGATTTTTGTGTTTAACTGCAGCGCACACCCGCGCAAATGGGGTGCGCTACCTAAAACTGAAAACCGAAGCTTATAAGCCCACAATTGTGGGATTTATGTATTACATTGAATGTCAATGGAGAGACTTGCAGACCAAAAACAATATGGCCTCCGTTTAGTGGTTGTCAAGGGGGGGAAGCTCCATGTAAGACATGTAACTAGTCATTACTAGGCAATCCTATGTAAATGAGGGTTACAATACTGAATCACACTGTCACATAGGTAATGAGCACTGTCTGAGTAGTGTAAGAGTTAGAGATGGGGGAGGAACAGAGTAAGAGGTAGGTGACATCATGGGGGGGAATGATAGCAATAAATGTACCAGATTGGAGGGCAATGTAAGGTAACAGATGACAGACAGACATCAGGGAGGGAGGTGTGTCCCAACAGAACACTAGGAAAGTCAAGAAATTGAGGGTATACGCTATCCCTACACTCAAAGTTTCTTGAAATATGTGCATGCGCGTGTGTGCGCGTGTGTAAGGCAGGTTCAACATGTGGGAGCGTGTTGCAAACCATTTACAACGGTTTGCGCGGGCGTGCACGTGTGTAAGGCAGTGTGCGCGCGTTTTAGCATGAATCAGCCTAGTTCACACTGTGTAAGGATGTGTGCGCGCGTGTAACACCGTGTAAGGATGTGTGCACGTGTTTAAGTGACTGTGAGCGTGTTTAAGCTGGTGTGCACATTGCTCCCCCTCAGGAAACAGAAAGGAAACAGGAAACAACTAAAATCCAGGGAAACTGCCAGAAGATACTACTGGAGTTAATTGGTGGAAACAATTAGAAGCAGGCAATTACACAGGCAGACTAGAAGCCCAACCCAGCACTTAAAACACTGCAAAGAGCAGTGCAGGCTGTTTCTCACAACAGATACTGCCAGAAACTAAGCTATCAGAATTGAAAACTGAAAAAGCTGAACTCAGAGCAGAAATGCTAGGGGCTGCCATAGCTATTATAATCAGGCATAGGCGAATTGCTGAGGGTGGTGACAATGCAGATGCTGACAGACAACCCAGAGTGAGGAGAAGGAGAAGAGTATACAGGCCCAGGGTCACCTACCATGGGTTACATGAGCTGGAGATAGTAGAGCTATAGAGTGGACAGAGAGCTCCTGCAGCAGATTGTTGAGCTGTGCAGGCCACGCCTCACACACAGAACCAACAGAGGGAAACCCATCCCAGTGGAAACCAAGGTATGTGTTGGCTTAAGAATACTAGCAACAGGTACCTTCCAGAGACCAACTGGCGATATGATGGGGATATCACAGGCATCAGCCTCCAGGGTACTACACCAGTTCCTGGATGCCATGTCAGCACATGTCGGTGATCATGTATATTTCCCCAATGCCCGTGAGGTATTGGCCAGCAATATGCGTCTCTTCCAGCAAATAGCAGAATACCCTGAGGTAGTGGGTGCTATAGACTGCACGCACATACGCATCAAAGCACCAGCAGGAGAGCGGGGTAGAGCCTACATTAACCGCAAGGGATACCCCTCCATCAACTGCCAGGTCGTGTGTGATGCCCAGGGCATAATAATGAATGTGTGTGCTGGCTGCCCTGGGAGCTACCACGATTCCCATATCTGGCATCTGACGCAGCTGTACCAATCATTTGCCAATGGGGACTTCCCACACGGACACCTAGTGGGGGATGCAGGTTATGCACTTGAGCCGTGGCTGATGACACCCATCAGAAATGCACACACACCTGAACAGGAACGCCATAATGAGGCACACGCACAAACACGTAATATCATAGAGCGTGTGTTTGGGCTGCTCAAGTCACGGTTCCGGTGTCTGGACACATCTGGTGGAGCCTTGCAGTACACACCAACTACATGTACCCAAATGATCATGATATGTGCTATGCTACATAATATGATCCTGTGGAAACAGCTGCAGCAGGACCAGCACAGGGCAGGGCCAAACATCCCCCCACCATTGCCAAGGCCCCCACAGGCAGGGGGTGACTCGGAGGAGGAACAACCTGACCTTGCCCCAGTAGGCAGAAGGAGGCGTGCCCAGTATGCCCTGGCCTTGGCAAAGAGGCAACGCATAGCACATACGCTTGGTCAGTAGGAACACTGGGACTGATACCCGCTCTGACTCACTCATACAGTAACAGGGATGCCTAACATGACACAACCTGCTGCCAAACATGTACAGGGAGTGTAGTATGTGCATCCGACAGAGGTGGCCCTGCAGCACCACCTGAGGCATGAATGCCATGTGTTAAGTAATGTAATATCATGTACCACATGCACACCTGAGGACCCCAACTAACATCCACCCTCAAGAATCATAAACCACAAAAACACAAACCCACCTCATGGGTACCACAAGGGATAGGAACCTAGATGTAATGCTACCCAGTGCCAGTGTGGCACCAGTTATCCGTGTCTATGAGACCCTTCTGAAGGATGTCTGTGTCAGATGGGTTTCCAACTATGCTTCCCAGTTTGCAGTCATCTTCAAACTTTGTCAGCCATAATCCTCCTGTGTTTGCTCGTACTTCTGAAAAGTAGATGCTGAACAAATGTGGGCCCAGGACTGAGCCCTGTGGGACACCACTCGTGACAGCTCTGGAGTGTGACATGGCACCAGCAACTTTGACCCTGTGTGTTCCATCACTTAGCTAGTTTGCAACCCATGCTGTGATGTATGGGTTCACAATTAAGCTGGTGACGTTTTCAATGATACCTGAGTGGGGTATTGTGTTGAAAGCCTTTGCCAGGTCAAGGTAGGCTGTGTGGACTGCCTTGCCCATGTCAATGGCCTGGGTGACTGTTTTGAAAAAGTCAACCAAGTTTAAAAGGCATGATCTGCCCTTGACAAAGCCAAACTGGATTGTATCCAATGTCTGCAAGTCCCCTATGTCTTCATTTATAATTCCCATTATGATCCTCTCCATAGCTTAGCAGAACAGGCTTGTCAAGCTGATGGGATGGTAGTTTCCGGGGTTGGTGGAGGCACCTCCTTTGTGAAGTGGGTCCACCATTGCCGTATGCCACTCCTTGGGCACATATCCTGAGGTGAGGCTAAGATTAAACATCTGCCCTAACTGCGGGTGTAATTACTCATTGAGTTCATGGAGCACACAACTGGGGACACCATCTGGTCCCATGGATAAAGTGTTTTCTGCCTTGGATAGAGCAGTTCCCACCCCAGCATTGGAGATGTTTGGGGGGCTACAATCCTCTGGTGTAGATACCCCTCCAGTTGGGGGGGGAGGAATCTGCAATGAACCTGTCAGCCAGTATGTTGGCAATGTCTGTAGGTGCAGTGATATCTACATCATTCTGAACTAATTCTGAGCATATCTGGGAGTTCCCTCCCAGGTTTCAAACATAGGCAAAAAAGGCCTCATGATTGTCCCTTGAGTCCTGAGTGGGTTTACTCTCAAAACTTGCCTCGGATGATTGTATGAGGGAACCCAGTGTTTTACTCACAATGAGCAGGGGTGTCTTCCCTCCTACGGATTATGCTCTATCTTGTAGTAGCTCCTTCCTTGTGTTGTAGAGCTTGTTTATGGCTAGGGTCCACCAGACTGGATGCTTGCCTGTGGTACAAAGAGTCTTTGTTTTGTTTGGGATTGCCTGATCCATGCAGTCCTGGAGGTGCTGGTAGAAGGCATTTGTAAGTGATACAGTGGCTTGGGTAATGGTGTCCGCTGGCTTGGGGCCTTGAAAGAGACCACACCAGTCCTTAGAAATGTGAAGTCGGCATTTGAGAAGGTCTTCACTGTTTGTTTTTCCATCTGGGGTGTGGGTGGGATGTGGACTCCCACTGAGAGTAGTCCATGATCTGATCTCACCAATGATGGGTATACTGCTGGTGTTGAACAGTGTGACCCCATGTTCGTAATGATGAGTTCTAGTATGTTGCCTCCACTTGAGGGGATTGGGACCAGTTGTTCCATGGCATTTCAGTGTATGAACTCATGGAACCTTTGTGTTAGAGTGTTGTGGCATGATTAGTGATCCTTGTCTATATGTGGATAGTTAGAATCACCCAGTAGGATGGTGTTTGGAGATACATTTATCCCCTTCAGTGTTTGCAGGATAGCTGTGTGAGGTACCTGAGTTTGAGAGGGTGGCATGTAACATGCTACAAACTGCAGAGCAGTCTTGCCTACGGTCACTGGCACCTGGATGGTCTCCGATGCATCGTGTGTTGCCACCAACAATGAGGTGAGAGTGTCCTTGATGAATATGGACACCCACCATCCTTCTTGGTGTTGTCCGGATGCTGGTGCCGGAATGCATGATATGAGGTAACACCCGATAGTGCCGGGGTGCTGTCAGAAGCTGTGAACCAGGTTTCAGGCACAGCACAGACATCAATGTGCTACATAATGAGAAGGGCATAGAGTGTGTGCAGCTTGAGGTTGAGACCTCTAGCATTGAGCAGCAGTACCCTTAGTGTCCTTCCTTTACTGTGTTCTAGGGTGGTAGGTGTAGTATCTGAATCTTGCATAAAAAAGGCACAATGGGGGTGGCAAGAGCATCATCCGAAATCCGGAAGCCCAGGGGTGACAGGTGCAAGCCGTCCCTTGCAAATCACCGTGGCCTGTCCAGCATGTCATCCCAGGCAGACAGACATTGGACCCCCTTTGAATGACACCATAGTCTAAGCAAAATAATACAGCTGATCATCTTGTCTCTGTTTATGTGGCATCATACTTGGTGAAGGTAGGATACTGCTGAAGGTCAGGGTCATACCTGCCTGGCCTACATAATCAGAGGGATCCTCTATGTCTCTTTCCATGTAGTCCAGGGAGGTACATCTCAGGTCGTTCACACCAGCATGGATAATGACTGGGTCAGACCTGTACTTGCAGTTGAGTGAACTGAGTGCTTGCATTATGTGGTGGATTCCAGTGCCCGATAGGCAGCTTACTGTGACCTCCTCCGTACCCGATCTGGTGAGCGGGGCGTCAGTGTGTCTGACTATGGAGTAACCATAGACAAGTGTGTCTGGCATTGTTTTTGGCCTTAAGGGCTGTGACTGTTTGGCACACCGACTCTGTGGTCAATGTGTTGCATGTGCTGTGCCCTGTGGAGGCAGTTGTGTGAGTGTCTGCTGTGGTGGCCACTGCCATTCTGGTAGAATCCTGATCAGAGCCTCCGAGAGTGTCTCTGTGTGTCTATGTGTATGATCTTAAGTTGTGATAGTGCCATGTGAGACTGGATTTGTGATGTGTGTGTGGTTACCTTCACCTTCTCTCTGGTCTTGCTAGTCCTATGTTGAGAGAGCTCAGCCTCCACTTTGGCTATATAGTTGCATCTCTCACATGTATGTGTGTTTTATGGCAGAAGGAGAGGGTTGTCAGTGTACATGAGGCAAGTGTAACATTGCCTCAATATTCCCAGGTTCACCAGCTGAGCAGGAGAGGACACTAGCAACTGATCTCTAGACATGCTAGAAGGAATAGACAAAACAATGTTGGAATACAGGGAGATATCAAGCCCCCCAAACCACATCATACTGTTTGATTGACAATAGCTACACATACACCGGTGTTTCATAGTGTCATAGTCTACTACTATCTGCCCTAGTGCATGTATAAGCCTAGCCATAGTGATGTGGCTATTGCCACCCTTTATACTGGTAATAAGTGTACAGAATAGATTCTGATGATTGTGCCTCTGACTTAATAGTGACACAGTATGACCCCCTTACGTAATTGAATAACATGACTGTGCCTCTGTCTAGTCTGTGCCTCCGTCTCAAATGCAGTTGTCCAGATGTCTCCTGAAGAGAGTCAGTGAGGGACTCTGTCAAACATGGACTGGGATACTCTGCTAGAGTGTGAGATGCCTCTGAGTTATGACTCTGTCCCTCCAGCATGTCCTATACATGTATGTGCTGAGGTTCAAATCCTCAGCTCTCATGGCTCTGGTGGATTTGGATTGCTTGCAGTGGAGCATGTCCACCAAATCCTGATTGGACATGGTCTTGTATGTCAGGCATAGGACACCTGTGCGTATGCGGTATGACACTGAACAAAGCTGGATTTCCTCTATTCTGGAAGCATCTGACATGTGTTGAAGAACCCTGATCTTCATGGTAGGTACCTTTGGGGTGTCTCCAGCTGTTGCAATTGCTGGGTGAGGTACATACCATATGGGGCTTTGTATTCAATCATGGGCCTGATAAGGGAGAAGGATAGTGGAACAATGACCTCCTATGATCTTGATGGAAAACCCTCCATGATAAGGTGGGCAAGATAGAAAGTCTTCCTAACCACTTTGGCAATAGGGGTGTCAAAAGAGATGTCACTATCTACATGTGTCCCCAGGTGTCTGATTTGTTGTGTGTGCTCAGTGGGTTGCTGTCTATGTATTGATCTGTGGGTACTTTGTTCCCCCCAAAGGGGGTGAATACACATCAGTTGCATTCAGTTTCAGGCCATGTGTCTGGCACCAGCTATCCGCCTTTGTGACGGCATTCTGTAGTATTTGTGTGCCGGCTGATGTATTCACTATGGTGCCTAGGTTGCAGTCATCTGCAAACTTTGTCAGCCACAACCCCCCTATGTTTGCTTTCACATCTGAAAAGTAAATACCAATTAAGAGGGGTCCCAGGACACATCCTTGTGGGACACCACCTGTGACTGGCTTCGAATCTGACAAGGCACCTGCAATGTTGACTTTATGGGTTCTGTTTCTTAGCCATTTTGCAACCTATCCTGCGACATATGCCGTTATATGTCAGCTGTTGAGCTTGGCTATGATGCCTGAGTGTGGTATTGTGTCACAGGCCTTAGCCAAGTGCAGGTAGGCTGTGTGGACTGCGTAGCCCTCATCGATGGCCCTACTGACAGTTTCATAGTAGTCAACTAGGTGCAAAAGGCAGGATCTGCCCTGTACAAAGCTGAACTAGGTGGGAACAAGGGTCCGTAGGTCAGTAATGTGTCTGTGTAAGAGCTCCATAATGACTCTCCCCATATCTTTGCAGACAAGGCTGGTTAAGCTTGTGTGGTGGGAGTTGCCATGGTCTGTGGAGGCATCTCCTCTGTGGAGTGGGACCACTGTTGCCGTACGCCACTGTTCAGGTACATATCCTGTAGCAAGACTAAGGTTAAATAGAAGTTGTATCAACGGGTCCAGCCCCTTCTGGAGTTCACATAGCATGCAACTGGAGATACCAGCAGGTCCCATGGATGCTGTGTACTTGTCTTTGCTGAGTGTGGCTCTCACATGGACATCCAAGATGACAGTGAGGTTCCATACAGCAGTGATAACTATCTTCTTTTGGGGGTGAGGGAGGGGGTAAATCGGACTGAAGTTGTCCGCCGGAATGTTGCCAATATCTGTCAGGTCACTGGAATATATGTTGTTGTGTACCAACTCTGAGCATATCTGAGGGTTCACAACCAGGTGTCTGACATAACTGAAGAAATCAGTGTGGTTACCTTCATTGTCTTTGGTGATTTATGTCCCCAAGTTGACCTTGCATGTCTTAATGAGATAATGTAGCTTTCTACTAGTGCTGATCACAGCTGTCTTCCCTTTTCGAGATGTAGCTCTGTCTTGCATTAGTAACCGTCATCTGTCATACAGTCTGTTTATGGCTGGGGTCCAACAGACAGGACACTTTCCCTTTGCAGAGACGGTCCTGTTTTTATTTGTGATTGCATGGTCCATGCTGTCTGACATCTAGCTAAGGGGAGGTCATTGTGGTTCTGCAGTTATCTTTCATCAGCATTAGAAATGACCACAACAACCCCTGTGGGGTGTACCTCATGCAGACACATCCAGCACCTGTAAAGTCCACAACAGTACCTCACCAGGAGTATGACAGAGCTGGAACACATGTAATGTGTAGTCTGATTACACAGAGTGCAGCTCCACACACTGCCATGCTGTCCACCCAGATGCAAGCTGTGCCTGATATAGAAAGCCATGTCCAAGCTGGAATCAATGCACATGCTGCACCTTGTACAATCTGAATGGCAGGGAGCTATGCACATGAGGGACCTGAACCCCAGCACTGACATATATAGGACAGGCTGTACTGCATTATCCAAAACACAGAAGCCACCCCACACATGAGTAAACTACCAGTACAGGTTGTCCAGAGAGACACTTGTTGAGTCCCTCAACAGGAATCCTAATGAGTGCATGGGAGATGGGAGGTTTACCCTGGGTATCAATGTTATGTCACAGGTAGACAGAGGTACAGTATACTAAACAAGACATATGTCATGGCAAACATCACTTACAATGTGTTGATGGACAAACACACTCTCCGACTAGCATTAGAAATGGCCTAGGGCACATCGGTAGTGTTCGCCAATGTACACCCATGTTGTGGAATACACTACCGATGTTGGATGAGGCTGTTGTAAGTAGTTCACATCTGAACATAATGCAACATGGTCAGATAGGTTCATAGGTACATAGGTTTATACTAGGCTATCTTCCTAAGGCAGGTATAAGCCTAGCACAGAGTTCATTGGCATACACCACCCTTATATGGAAACAGTACTGTGCCCATTATTGTGTCATGCCTCTCTCCAGCAGTGACACCGTGACGATCACCGGGTTAAACGTATGACCTTCCATCCACAGGTCAAGATACCTCTTGAACACAGCCAGCAAGGTGCTCTGCCTCACATGGACCGGGATTGTATTACACAGCATAGGAGTCTCTGGGTGATAACTTCATCCCTCCAACATGTCCAACATACAACCCTGCTAAGGTGTAAGTCACCTGCACTAGTGGTTCAGGTGGATCTGCCGATTCTGAGGTGGAGCATGTCCATTAATCCCTGTTTGGACATGGCCTCGCATGTCAGGCACATGTCACCTCTAAGCAGACGGTATGTGAGTGAATAGAGTGGGAGTGTCTTCAATCTGGCAGCATATGACAGCTGTTGGGGTTCCTTGATCCTTTAGGTGGGGGACATTCAGGGTGTCTGCAATTGCTGCAGATGTTGGGTGACATACAGCCAGAATAGGGCATTTGACTCGATCACCGGTCTGATAAGTGAAGAGTACAGGGGAACAATGACCCACTAGATCTGGATGTGAATCCCATCCTGAGCAGGTGGGCAATGTAGAAGGTCTTTCTAGCCACTTTAGCAATGGGAGTCTCAGAAGAACGGCGACTGTCAACCTGGGTCCCCAGGTCCATGATAACCTCCTCTGTGCTTAGAGGATTGCCACCTATATGGTAGCTTGGGGTCACCTTGCTTTTCCTGAAGGGTATGTCTACACATGTTGTGCACTTTGACTTCAGGCCATGGCCCTGGCACCAGCTATCAGTTACTGTGAGTCCCTTCTGAAGGATATCCGTGTGTGATGCACTGTCCACCATGGTGCCCAGTGTGCAGTCATCTGCAAACATTGTCAGCCAAAGTCCTCCCATGTTGGCCTGTACTTCTGGGAAGTACATGACAAACAATGGGGGCCAAGGACTGAGCCCTGTGTGACACCACCTGTGACCAGCCTGGAGTCTAACATAGTACCAGCAACTCTAACCCTGTGGGTCCCGTCCTTAAGCCAGTTTGCAACCCATCTTGTGACATATGGGTTTACATTTCAGT
The DNA here is from genome assembly GCF_019279795.1 of Protopterus annectens. Taxonomy (NCBI): domain Eukaryota; kingdom Metazoa; phylum Chordata; order Ceratodontiformes; family Protopteridae; genus Protopterus; species Protopterus annectens. The sequence goes on along the minus strand of NC_056742.1, from coordinate 213,779,177 downwards.
TGTTAGGGTTTTCCACAATACCTGAGTGGGGTATTGTGTTGAAAGTGTTTGCAAGGCCAAGGTAGGCTGTATGGACTGCCTTTCCCCAACAATGGCCTAAGTGACCAATTTGAAGATGTCAACCCAGTACAAAAGGCATGATCTGCCCTGACCAAGCCAAAATGGGATGGGTACAATGTCTGCATGTCCCTATATCTTTGTTTATGAGCTCAATTATGATCCTCTCCATAGATTTGCAGACTACACTTGTTAAGCTTATGGGGCAGTAATTACCAGGGTCTGTAGAGGCACTGCCTTTGTGCAGATGTGCACAACTGGACACTAACCAGGCTGTTGTGCACACTATGGAAATGTAAAGCGGTGATAGGACTAAAGCCCAGGATACTGACCACCACAGTGAAAGTACTGAAACACTACACTATACAGTGCTACAGTGTTAGGTCAGTATGAACGGATGTTGACAATTGTGTGCAAAGTATCCCATGCAAAACCTGCAGGCACAGTATACTCCCTGTTTTGTTCACACAAAAAGCATTTGGACAGTAACTACACAACATGGCACAGAACACACAACATAAAATGGAGGTATTTGTTGAAGGTCACACTCATCCACAAATGTGATGGGCTGCAGAGTTCAACATATGTAAAGCCCACACTGGGCATGCTCACACACTTAGATAAATGAGACATCTTTCACATAACATGCCATGGGAAGGCTGAACTGGGCATGCTCACACACTTGGTCCAAATGTTACTCCTAGCAACTGTGAAAACACACCAGAGGATGCTCATTCCCCTTTCTAGACACTGATCATTAAGCACCCTATAAGTATATCGGAGAAAAGAAACTTCTCAGTAATTTGAATAGCGCGCTCTGCTAATGTGTCCGTCTGTAGTGTCATAACCTAGTTAGGTAGGGGTTTGAATCCAGCAGGTGGCAAGTGTGTGTGAAGGGGGGTAAGTGTGTATGAAAGAAACATCCCTTTTGGCAACTGGGAAAATACACCACAGGATGATCATTCCACTTTCTAAACTCTGATGATGTCAGCACCCTATAAGTATATCAGGGGAAAGGAAACCTCCCAGTAATCCGAATAGTGCAATCTGCTAATGCGTCCGTCTCTAGTGTCATAACATAGTTAGGTAGGGGTTTGAATCCAGCAGGTGGTAAGTGTGTGTGAAGGGGTTAAGTGTGTATGAAAGAAACATCCCTTTTGGCAACTGGGAAAACACACCACAGGATGATCATTCCACTTTCTAAACTCTGATGATGTCAGCACCCTATAAGTATATCAGGGGAAAGAAAATCTCCCAGTAATGCGAATAGCGCGCCGTGCTAATGCGTCTGTCTGTAGTGTCATAACATAGTTAGGTAGGGGTTTGAATCCAGCAGGTGGCAAGTGTGTGTGAAAAAAACATCCCTTTTGGCAACTGGGAAAACACACCACAGGATGCACATACCCCTTTCTAAACAATATCACAATTATATATGGCTTTTGATTACAGACATGCCACGTGTGTTTTGCACACACATAATGCCCATGTGTGTGGGTTGTCACTCACAATAATGCATGACATTGATTAAACCAGTTATGGCAATGCACACATGATGTATGTGTGTACCAAATACACATATGTACCTGTGACCTTCAATAGTTACCATGTGTGATGCCTGCCACATGTGAATACATGGTATTTGCACAGAGTAACATTATGACCGTGGTCTTCTGTGCAGGTGCAGCATGTGGGATGTGTATATACAGTGTGAGATGTAGATGCTATCAGCCTAGTAGTGAGGGATGCACACCTGGTCTGGGGCATATAGTCTACATGTTGTTGATGTACAGGAGCTGCATGTTTTCACCTGTTGTGGGAGTGGTAAGACAGTATTCCATAGCAATGCAGTGACTGCATGCTAAGAACCATTCAGCTAGGGTATTGTAGCTACACTAAGTCATTAGCATTCAGTAATTTGTCAGAATCCCTGGTGAGGGTCAGATGCCAACCAAGGTCAGGGTCTACCAGCCTGTGTCACTTGCTCAGTGATCCCTTCCATGTTCCCTATCATGTATCCCAGTGAGGGACATCCCACATCAGCTGTGGTGGCATGGACAATGACTGAGTCATATGTGTCCATGCATCTGACTGACTTGTATGTTTGTGTTATGTGGTGAACCATAGTGCCCCATGAGCATATCACTGTGACCTACACCTTTTCCAGCCTGGTGAGCATTGTCTCACTGTACTGGACAATAAAAGTACCTAACACAACTGCGGCAGTAGTGTTGTATAGCTGTACAGACTGTGCTTGTTTGACACATAGGATTTGTGTGCTATGTATTATGCGTGCTGTGTGCAGGCCTAATGTATGCCTGTGTGCCAGCTGCAGAGATGTCTGCCAGTCGTGCAGGATGCTATCCTTAGGCTTCACGACTGACCTGTTGTGTTTCCATGCTTGTATTGCTGTCTGTGTAGGTCCACATCAGATTGGTATTGCTGTCACTGTAGTATTTCACGCCACCAGACAGGTTATGCCAGTACTGGGTTCAGAGTGCTTAGTCCACAGTTTGGCCATGTGTTTCCATCTCATACATGTGATGTACATCCATGGGTAGGGGATAGGGTTGACTGTGTACATGTGGCAGCTGTGACATTACTACATGACACACATATTCCACAACTGTACCATAGAGGTGACTGACAACTCACCTTTGCACATGCTACCATAGTATTGAGATTACATTGGTGATTAACAGCACATAGGGACAAGGGTGATAAAGAAACATAGGTCCATAGGTTCGTACAGGGATGTCTGCCTAGGGCATGTATCCACCTAGCCAGAATGTGTGTGCCTTTCAACATGCATTGTGAATCTGTCTTGCTATGCCCTTTTCCAAGGTTAGTATACTGTGCCTCTGTCTCACAGTGACACATAAGTGATACCCAGGGTAACCCTACAATGCCACATCCTGTCATTAATATCACTCTTGAAGATAGTCACTGAGTCAGTCTGCCTAACCTCTATTGGGATAATATTCAGGAATGAAGGGAGCCTCTGAGTTGTGAATGTGCCCCTCCAGCATGTCCTGTGTATATCACTCCTGAGGTTCAAGTATTTCCAGCATGTATCTTGATGGGATCTGGATATTCTGAGATGCAGCATGGCCATTAACTGAGGGTATGACCTGGCCTTCTATGTCAGGCACAGATTGCCTATGAAGAGGCAGTATGTCACTGAGTAGAGCTGCTGTTACTTTAACCAGTCAGTATGTGGCATCTGTTTGAGCCCTTTGATCCCCTTGTCGAGGTACATATGTGGTATCTCCAGTTGCTGCAGGTGTCTGGTAAGGTGCATGCCGACAGGTTCATCATAGTCAATTATGGGCATGATGAGGGATGAGTAAAGGGGCACAATGTCCACCCCTGATCTACATGTGGATCCCATGATGATGTGGCCCATATAACATGCTTACCTAACCACTTTGTCCATGTTGTTGTCAAATGGTAGAATGCTATCAACCTGTGTACCCCAAGGTCCATAATTCCTTCGTCTGCACTTACTGGATTAACACATATGTGGTACGTTGTGGTCACTCTGTGTTTGACAAAGGGGATGACTATACACTTTGTCATTCACGTTGAGGCCATGGCTGTGGCACAAGTCGTGTGTTTGCAAGAGTCCCTTTTGGAGGGTGCGTGTGTTAGCTGGTGAGTTGATTATGGTGTCGGTTTGCAGTCACCTGCGACTTGCTGAGCCACAGTACTTCCATGTTGGCCTGTACCTATGATAAATATATAATGAAGATGACAGCTCCCAGGGCTGTGCCTTGTGGGACACCACTTGTACCAGGTTGGAGGCTGACATGGCTCCAGCAATTCTACCATGTGTGTTCTGCCCTTGAGCCACTGTGCAATACCCATAGTGACATAGGGGTTAATATGTACACTGGTGAGCTTCCCTAGAATGCACGATTGGGGTATTGTATCCAAGGCTTATGCAAGGTTCAGGTAGGCTGTGTAGACCTCCTTCCCCTTGACAGTGGGCTTGGTGACTGTTTCAAAGAAATCAAACTGGTTGGTGAGGCAGGATCTGCCATTGACAAAGCCAAACTGTGTATGGTGACATGTCTGTAGGTCCACAATATCTAGATATGTGAGGTTCATGATGATCCTTGCCATAGCTTTGCAGAAAAAGCTAGTCAGACATATGGGTCGAGTAGTGTCCAGGATCCGTGAAGACACCACCTGAATGTTGAGGGACCACTGTTGCTGTATGCTACTCTCTGGCCACATATCGTGTATTAAGGCTGGGATTGAACAGTGGTGTTATGTCTGGGTGTATCTCTTCTCGTGGTTCATGTAGGACACAGCCTGGGACACTGTCTGGTCCCATTGATGCAGTGTTTATTGCTTTGGGAAGGGCATCTCTTACCTGAGCATCTGCGATGTCAGGGGGGGCAGCACTGTGCCGCGAGACATATTTGCCCTTTTGGTGTGGTGGGGGGAGAAGGCAGTATTGAACCTGTCCACTAGGATGATGACAATGTCTGCATGTTTTGTATTTTGTGTGACATCTTGGATTACCTCTGAGCATATCTGGGTAGTAACACCCAGGTTACTAACATAACTACAGGCAGCCTTGTGATTATCCTCAGTGGCTTGTGGAACCCTCTCTCAAAGATGGCCTTAGACAATCATATGGGTGCCTGTAGTTGTCTTCCAATACTCATCAGTGGTGCCTTCACATTTTGGGAGGTTGTTGTATCATGTAGTGGCGTCATCCTTCTATTGTATAGTGTGTTTATGGCTGGTGTCCGGCACCCAGGACATCTGCCTTTGGAGAATTGGGTCATGCTTTCATATGTGGCTTCATGATCCATGCATTCCTGAATGTGTCCATAGAATGCCTTTATACAGGTATCTGCAGTCTGGTCCATATTGTCAACAGGCCTTGGGCCTTTGAAGGTTTCCACATCATTTATGAGGGGTGTGAACTTGATTGACATGAGCTGTTGACAGACGTGCCACCCTCCAGACAGAGCAAGGTGAGTGTCACAGTTAGCTACTTGTTGGGTGATAGCATGTGCCACATAACACAGGCACACAGGTCACTCCACAGCAAGTACAGCTATGAGGCAGACATTGTCCATGCTGGTGCAAACAACCTGAGACGTACCTCCCTGGACCACATGGCAAGAGACACAGAGCAGCTCTTACAGCACCCTCTCAAACTCAGGACTCCCACACAGCCTTCATGCTGACACAGGACAGTTTAGATTACTCTGCAAACACCATCATACTGGGTGACGTCAGCTACCCAAACATAGACTGTGAACATTACACTAGCCACAATACCCAATCTCTAGGGTTCCCATAGATCAGACATTATTTGTCTATGGAACAGGTAACCAACCTTCCCACAAGAGGGGCAGATATACTAGACCTGAGCATCACAACCATGAGTACAAACTGCTCACCACTGGGAGTATATCCCTCATTGTTGCAATCAAACCATATACTCATCACACTGGAGTACTGGATACATATGCAAACCTCAAACACATCGATGTGTGTGTTGGAAATGTCCCTATTAGCAACTGTGACAGTACAGTACAGGATGCAGATTCCCCTTTTGAAACACTGATGATGTCAGGACTGTATAACTATATTACCTGTAGTAAAGTCTTCCAGTAATTCGCATAGCGTGCTCTGCTAATGCGTCTTTCTCCAGTGTCATAACGTAGTTAGGTAGGGCTTTGAATCCTACAAAAGGAATGTATGTGTGTTAGTATGAGTGGGGTTTATGTGTGTGCACTATGCTGGGAGGGTTAACTGCCTTTTGACAACTGGGAGAACACACTACAGGGTGCACATCCCTCTTCCTACACACAGATGATGTCAGCACCCTCTAAGTACAGCGTTAGTAAGGATTTCTCCAACTACTGCAGATAGCACACTCTGCTAATGTGTCTGTTTCTACTGTCATAACACAGTTAGGTATGGGTTTGAATCTTGCAAATGGAAAGTATGTGTTTTACTGTTGGTGGGGTTAGTGTGTGTGCAGAATGATGGGGTGGGATGTGGCTTTTGCCACATGGGGCTATGCACTGCAGGGTGGTCATTACCCTTCACAAGCAGTGATGTTGATAGCACCCTATACAAACAAAACTACAAAAGAGAAGGTGGTGGTACCAATAACACATGTAAGGTAACACTTCTTCAAGTAATGTCCACAAAACGGAGTAGGATAATCAAACAATTCTTTTATTCTATACAGACAACATGACAACAGACAACTGCCAGTACTCAGTATAGTGTTACATGCTACTGTAACACGCACATGTACCCACATATACCTAGATGGTGCTCTGAAGCCTGAATGTGGCAAGTGTGTGGATGTGGGATGTGTCTGTGTGTGCATTTCCATATGGGAAACATGTTTGATGTGGCAATCAGGGTACTACAGTACCTGATGCACATTACATCTTTCAACCGATGAGGTTGCCTGCACCCTGTGAGTACAGGTAGAGAAGGGGACGCCAGTAGTAAACAACATAGTGCACTTCTCAAATGTGTACCTGTCATGTATCAACAGCTACTCATGTAGGGTGATAAATAATGGGAATGCCAGGTGAGCGTGTGCATGTGTGTGGGTAGCAGGGTGTGTATAAATGCATGTGTGACAGAACAGTTACATATAGCTGAATCTATGTAACAGCACAAGATGCGCATTGCCATAGTCAATGTTAGCATGTGATGGTGTGCAGCTGGTACACTTTGGTAAGTAGTATGGGTGCATATAACAATTGAGGACAGTCATACAGTTACTGCAGCAGGACTGCTGGGATATACACACAATTATACTGGAACAGTGAACAGTTACCAACATGTTACTACTTATACACATCTATGTAGTCACCCTGTGCATCAGCAACGTGTTTACCTTTACTTGCACCGATGTTGTAGTATGCAGGACGTGGCACAGTGTCATCATATGCACAGGGTGTGGGTTAGGTATGCCCAAGCCAGCCACTGGTAACACCAATTGACATGTGTGTGTATGTGTGTTTGTGAGGGGCAGCAGTACAGGGTGGAGCGGTGTTGGTGCAGTGTGTGTGTGTAAGTGTTTGCCCTAGGTGTTAGGTTTCTGCATGTGTGTAAGCACGCACACAGTCCCACATAATGGCTGCCATGTACAGGGTTTTGTGGACAGCCACAGACTGCACCTGTCAGGTCATCCAGATCAGTGTCTGTGGGCACGGACACGGTACCTGTGCCTGGCAGGGGTGCTACGGGCTAACCCAGACTGGGTACTGTCATCGGAAGCAGGGGTGTGTTGACTGGACACAGTTCCCTGTTGGGACTGTCCAGAGCCACGTGCACGTGGTCTCCTGGGGCGTCTTGATGACAGCACAGACCCAGCATTGCTGGGGCTGGTGCTGGCACTTGAGGTGCGAGTGGGCCTGTTGTCGTCCGCGGCCACTGCCAGCTGGTGCTGTTGCTGGCATACGGCCACGTCGACGTTGCAAACGCACACCATCGCCCTGGCCCATGGACATCTGGTTGTGAAGCAGCTGTTCTATGCCCCCACAACGTCTGTCAACGACATCTGTGAAGTTGCGGATAGCATTCGCAACGTCACGCATGCCATCTGTCATGGCTGTGCGACATTCTCTCAGCTCCCTCAGACCCTGTCTGGTGTACCTTTCCATACGTGCCTGTGCCTGCATGACAGTTTGAAACATAGTGGAGGTTGACATACCTCCTTGGGCACGTCGGCCAGAGGCAGTACGGCCATGGATGCCCCCACGAGAACCCATGGGCGACTGTCTGCATGGTACCATTGGAGGCCCCTGCTCATGGCTGCCTTGTGGGGATGCATGTACCACAGGTACCACATTACCCTGATCTATGCCCACTGCAGACTGTCCATCACCTAGGGACAATGGTAACAAAGGATGTAACGGCAGGATGACTGTGCGCATTGACGGGGTTGAAAGCTGTGTACTGTCAATTGGCTGACCAATGGTGGACCCAGACACACCTTCCTGCACCATTACAGACATTTCATCATCATCAGTACCTGGGGCACAAGATTCAGGTTCACTGCTGCAGGTCACCAGAGCAGCACCAGAACCTACAGGAGGAAAACATGGAACACAGATTACAGTCTCCATACATATTTGACAGAGATGCATTTCAATACTAATGCACACATTCAGAAATGGACACATGCACACATGGACACTAACACACATGCACACTTGGGCACAGGCACGCTTGCACACATGCACACCCCACAGTATAGACACACATCAGTACCGTGTTACACTACTCAATCTACTACAACTGTATTACGGGTATTGTGAACACAGTCACCAGCAAGTCTACTACAGAGTTACACTACTATTCCTAGTTTTATTAATTGCTTTACAGATAATGTTAAGAAGACTCACCAGCATGTATGGCCTGCCTCGTTGCTAGATGGGAGGGACCTGGAAGTGTGAAGAGAGTAATGTCAGTGGGCACATGTGTGCCATTTGTTTTGCACATGATACAGTACAGTAGTACACTAGTTCCCTTATACACATCAGCTGCACATAATGTCTGTATATATATCATGATGACAGATACATACCACATGCACACCTTATGCGTGCATGAAGTAACAGTGTACAGAACAGTCATATGTACATACCAGGGGTTAACTAGAATCTCACCCTTACCTCTCTTCAAACAACACCTCAAACTGTACTTCCAAAACCACTGGCTTTGTTCTTATTGGAGTACAGGCTAACATCCCTCTCCCTACCCTCTCTTTACCTTTAACCCCTCATTGTGCATAGAAACTAGCTTCTACCCTGTTTCTTTCACCTTGATGTCCTTCTATGCTCTGACCTACTTCTCCCATCCCTCCCACATCCTCTTGACTGTCTTCCTTCTTTTCCTCACTTCCCTTCTTGACCCCTGCCTCTTCCATATCATTATATCTTTCATACTCCTTCTACTTCTCTACCCTTCTGAGCCCTAACTATTATGTATCTGGCTTTTGCCTTATTGCATAACCGTTATGCTTTAGGTAGGATTGCTTTTAAACCAACGGTACATTGTGTATGACTCTAAACTGTTTGAGTTCCTTACATGTATGTTGATTTAGTTAACAGGCTGGTGTACAATTCTATCATGTTGGCTGTCTGTATTAACAACTTGTCTGTCTGCCTTTATTACGTTATGTGTGGAGCTTTTCTCCACAGGCCTCTACTGAAAATGGACATATATCCAGCTAGACTATCTGGGTCAACAAATGTAAGAGTAATAACAATAAATGAATATGGCATCTTACCTGCACGCTCGGTGTCTTGCTGCTGTGTGGATCCAACCTCCATCATGATGCATGAGTGTTGCTGTTGTTGTTCTGGGGCTGGATCCACAACACTTAGCAGTAGCCCCTCCTGTCTGATGAGGGGGGGATGTGTGGCCAGCCCCCCACCTGTGGCAACCTGTTGCCTGCGGATATCTGCAGCACGCTGGCGGACATTTCTTATCAAATCACTGCAGGGATGTCTCACCTGCTCATATGTCCAATCATGCATGCCAACATCATTTATCCTGCTAACGAGGTTTTGCCACAGTGCAGACCTCTCCTGCTGATTCTGGGTGGTGCGTGAGAACAGGATGGCATAGTCACGCACCAGGCTCTGGTGAATCACGTCATCCTCTGCAGCAGAATATGATGGGTTCCTTTTTGGAGCCATGTCAAGCTGGAAAGGTACACAAACAGGTTATCAGCATAGTATCTCAACAATACATGGTACACATTCTATACAGGGAGTATTAACTTCTACTTATTACTGCTTGGTTAAAACTTGATTACAGTGTAGCTATCATTCTATGTCATTTGTACTAAGCACTTGGCCTTCAGACCAGTTGTTTTACATTAGGGAGGTTGGTGGCAAGCACTGTGGTGGCAGGACACATATCTTTCATCCATTGAAGTTGGGCACTGCTGATTGAGGGCCCAGTGTACAAGTGTATTAGTTCTGGTATGGGCAGTTGGCCTTCAGGCCAGTTATTTAACATTAACAAGGTTTGTGGTCTGCACTCGTGTGTGACAATAGGCTGTACTCTGCCATTCATAGCTGGGGACATCTGGTTTCAGGTTTATAGTGCCTGCATATCTGAGCTGTATCTTACTGACATTGCTACACCTTGTTTGCTGTAGCAACCACTACATCCAGGCCTCCTGGATCTACCTTTGTTTATATGCTTGTTATTTGTTAGCTTGTTATTTCACTGGTATGCTACTTCCACATAGTACACAGCTTGTCAACACGTCTGTGACTCACTACTGATATCTGCATTGCTTACTGTACGTATTTCCATGTTACACATGACAGCAAGTGACTGTTTCTCATTGTTGCATTTACTTAATTGTGACACATTGCACTTAGGTTACCTGGCACTTGCTCACTGACGCTTTTATATCAGTCAGCAGTTGTAGGTAATGTCAGTACACCCTCACTCCCCACTGTACCTTGTTTTCAATCATTAATTATTACAGAATTCAGAATAGTATTCTAGCATGTCCAGAGGTCAGTTGTCAGTTCCCTCCCCAGTCCAGCTGGTGAGTGTGGTACTCCAGAGACAATGTTGGAACAGATGCATGTACACAGACAACCCCCTCCTCCTAACAACAAATTCAAACTCATGTGAGTGATGCAACCATATACCAAACTGGAGGCTAGGCTCTGTCTACTCAATACCGCCATAACCAGTCAGGTGGCCAAGGAGACCACACACATACTTCCAGTCTCACATAGACCTACCACAACAGCGGACCTAACACATGATCACACATAAACATACTTGTAGGCTCGGACCACAGCTATGCCTATGTAGCAGAGACCTCCTAAGCAGACATCCATGCAACCACTACCACGGAAACAAACATGTGCAACACATATCACACAAAGCCAATGTGCTGAACACTCACAGCCATTAACAGTAAACAACACACCTCATACACCTGTACTAGGTGCCTCTATCATCAGGCACACTAAAATCACGTTCACCAGGCTTAATGAGGTGAGGGTCACGGTGTGCAGCCTGTCGGCCACTATGACCTGCCACATAACACAAACACTCAGGTAACCCCAAGGCAAGTACAGGTATGACTCAGTCACTGTCCATGCTGGTGTGAATGGCCTGACACATTCCTCCCTGGACTACATGACATGAGACAGTACAGAGCTCTCTGAGCACGTAGCCCAAGACAGTTTGACCCTGACCTTGAGTAGCATCCTACCCTCACCTAGAACCATGCCACAATATCAAGGCACGATGATCCCTTCCAACAATTGACTGACATACTGGTGTCATTCACAGGTGTGCCAATGCCTGCCATCTTGGGGTGGTATGCTTTGCTAGGGACAGCTTGCACCTGTCACCCCTGTCCCATTGGAATTTGGTGGAGACTCTTGCTACACCCATAGTGCCTGTATTAGGCAAGGCTCATAAGGCAAACCCACATCCATTTGTATCACAAAAGATGAGGAAGTGAGAGTGATGCTACTCAACACCAGAAGTCTAGACCTAAGGATGCTCACACTCAAAACCCTACTTGACATGCTGGACATCGATATCTGTGCAGTAACATGAACCTGTTTCAGGTTTCACAGGAGCACACCAGTACTACCAGGTTATAGCTGTTACCATTCTTGTCAGCCACAACACTTGAACAAAGGAGGGGGAGTATCAGTATTCAATGCAGATTCCCACGCCTCCACATTGGTGGCACAGTACAACATAGGTGTTAGGCCATTGAGTACAGAAGACGTAGTTGGGGACCTGGGGTAGAAACATGGTAGCGGTCTGTCATTTGTCAACCACATGGCCAATCTGGATTGAAAGACATGTTATATAGCCCAGCTAATCATGAGGGATTCACATGTATGGCAGGGGAGGTCATTGTGCCTCTTTACTCATCCATCATCAAGCCTATAATTGCATACAATGCACCTTTTGGGATGTACCTAACCAGACACCCACAGCAACTGGTACAGGACAACAGTACCTCATCAAGGGGATGCAATGGCTCACACAGATTTCATATGCTGCCCAGGTAAAGTAAATCCCGCTGGACTCAGTGGCTTATTGCCGGTTCAGAGGCAATCTGTGCGTGCCATATACAGCCATGTCCTACCCAGCAGTAATGAACATGCTGCACCTCAGGCAATCAGAGTCCCATACAGCCACATGCTCAGGAGAGCTGGACCTCAGCACTGACATCCATGGACATGCTGGAGGGCATATTCCTGACTGAGAGGCTCCCTTCACTCTGTAATGAGCTGACACTACAGGTTAGGCAGAGTCCCTCATTGACTCTCTTCCATAGGAATTTGGATGACTGGATGTAGATCATAGTTGTACCCCAGGTATCACTTCTATGTCACTGTTAGACAGAGGCACAGTATACTAACATCGGACAAGGGAATAGCAGCATAACTTGTAATTGGGTGGTGAAAGACAAACACATTCTACTAGGCTTACCAATGCCCTAGGGCAAATAGCCTAGTATGAACCTATGAACATGTGTGTACTGCTATAGTACTTCTGCCATATGTTGCATGTGTGTGTGTTGTGGGAGATGCACAGGTAATGGCCGGATACTTCTGCACAGGCGACATGTCTGACACATTCTGGGTGTTCATCCCTACATACTGGATGTGTGTTGCCATCCAATCCAACTCTGTGATGTGCACACATTACTCAGCCTGGATTTACATATCCGAACAACACCACAAGCACAGTACACTACCTTGCTATGTATGCATTTAATTACACAGTTATTCAGTAGTTATGACAGTGATGCTATCCATGCAGCCCATTGGGCCAGTGGAAGCCACAACACACACCACCAGCACCTTTGCATATGCTTACCACAGACATCCCACATACTGCATGTACTGTGCACACACATATCTAACCCAGAACAACTGCACACCACTTATTAATCCTGTCCAGTGGAGTACAGATACAGGCATATTGTATAACAATAGTAGGAGGCTACTGCAGCACAGGGCAGATTCACATGACAGCAAGGCATATGTGGTCAGCAGTGTTAAGATGCTTCACATTCACCACATGCACAGATATTGGCAACATTGTTGCAGACAGTTTAGGTGCAGGTACCCCCCCCCATTCTCCTACACATGTGGTATTAGTTATCCCAAATGACTGTCACCTCCTATCCTCTCACATGTCCAGGTGAGAGCCACCTTCATCATTGCAGAACACATAGCATCACTGTTACGAAATGGTATCCCTGTATGTGTGCTACATTCACCCCTGGAGGACATAGCACCACATGACAGACTGATATTAATCCCTGGCCATACTACAGGATATGTACCTGAACAGTGCCATACATACACAGTGGTCCCACACCAATGAGGAGGAACCTCTACTGACCCTGGGAACTACTGCATCATATGCACAACTGGCCTTGTGTTCTAAGCTATCGAAGTGTTAAGTATGGGTAACATGTACAGCAATATTACATATGTTTATATTTCAGGACTATGTACACACAACCTAGCTCATGCACATACCTATAGATAGTGAACTATGATACATTTGGAGGTGTCACAGTAAACGCAGTATTAACCTGCTACTTTGCATTACCTGTGTTTGTGGCAGCTGTTGCTGTGTCACTGGTGCTGCTTGAAGTTTGCTGCTGCTGCTGCTGCTGCTGGTTTTGCTGCTGGCTGTCTTTATTTCTGTTTTGTTCTCTCTCTGTCTCTCTCTCTCTCTTTCTCTGTCGGTTTTGTGCAATGAATGTATTGCATGAGTGTAGTGTGGGTACTCATTGCTTTTGTAGGTATCTGCATAGGTCCATGTGATGGCCTCTGCACCAATTGTAAGGCAGCATTTGCTAATTGCATGCAGCCAGGTGTGTACTGATTGCATGACACTGCTATAAAAGGGTATGTGAGATAGGCATTGCCCTTTCAGATTGTAGGGCGTGGACCATGCTGGTATGCTGTTGACAGTGTTCTGTGAGTGTGAAGGTTAGTACATCTCCCATGCTTCATGCTGTGTTGTAGATTCAGGTTGCTGCATTTCTCTTGCCTGTTCCCTGTAGTGAGTGTGTATGCATACTGACACCTACAACTATCTGTCATATGTATTGCTATATAAATATATATATATATATCTGTGTACATATACATACTTTCATATATGTACATTAGCTGACATTATTGGGTACAAGCTAACAATTAGCAGGGCTGTTTCTGTTAACACTACACTAGTATGGGAAAATCCAGTAATTGGGATTATAAAAGTCTGCCTGACATGCTTTAGTTAGTAGTCATACTATATTGCCTTTATCTTCATTCCTACTATTACATGTTCCACTTATTTAGCACTATATTCCTGTATGAGAGTCATGGCTTAGTGGTAGGTCATACAGACTAGTGTTACAATGGTCTTGGAGTAGGGCCTACTAGTATGCTTATATTCTGCTTGTGACTTGAGTATAGGGCCTATCAATCAAAGTGCTGGAGGCACCTTTAAGCAGTTAAAGGGGTTAGTAGGTCTCACAGGAGCCAGGCTGTGTTGCAGATTCTGGTTGCTGCATTTATCTTCACTGTTTCCTGTAGTGAGTGTGTATGGATACTGACACCTACAACTATATTTCATATGTATTAATATATATTTATATATCTGTATGTGTAGATATACATACCTTCATATATGTACATTACCTTACTTTATTATGTACAAGCTAACAAGTAGCAGGGCTGTTTCTGTTAACACTGAACTAGTATGGGAATCCAGTAATTTGGCCATTGAAACTCTACCTGACATGCTTTGGATAGTACACCTCCTATATTGCCTTTATACTGATTCCTACTATTACATGTTATATTTAGTTTAGCACTGTGTTCTTGTAAGGCAGGCGTGGCTTAGTGGTAGGTCATATAGACTAATGTTACCAAGGTCCTGGGTTCGAGACTGACAGTGGGAATTTATTTTTATTTGCAAGCTTTCAAACTGAGTACAGGGCCTGTCACTCAAAGTGCTGAGGCCACCTTTAAGCAGTTAGAAGGGTAAGTAGGTCACACAGGGGTCAGGCTGTGTTGCAGAGTCAGGTTGCTGCATTTATGTTCACTGTTTCCTGTAGTGAGTGTGTATGGATACTGACACCTACAACTATATTTCATATGTATTAATATATATTTATATATCTGTATGTGTAGATATACATACCTTCATATATGTACATTACCTTACTTTATTATGTACAAGCTAACAAGTAGCAGGGCTGTTTCTGTTAACACTGAACTAGTATGGGAATCCAGTAATTTGGCCATTGAAACTCTACCTGACATGCTTTGGATAGTACACCTCCTATATTGCCTTTATACTGATTCCTACTATTACATGTTATATTTAGTTTAGCACTGTGTTCTTGTAATGCTGGCGTGGCTTAGTGGTAGGTCATATAGACTAATGTTACCAAGGTCCTGGGTTCGAGACTGACAGTGAGAATTTATTTTTATTTGCAAGCTTTCAAACTGAGTACAGGGCCTGTCACTCAAAGTGCTGAGGCCACCTTTAAGCAGTTAGAAGGGTAAGTAGGTCACACAGGGGTCAGGCTGTTTTGCAGATTCAGGTTGCTGCATTTATGTTCACTGTTTCCTGTAGTGAGTGTGTATGGATACTGACACCTACAACTATATTTCATATGTATTTATATATATTTATACATCTGTATGTGTAGATATACGTACCTTCATATATGTACATTACCTTACTTTATTATGTACAAGCTAACAAGTAGCAGGGCTGTTTCTGTTAACACTGACCTAGTATGGGAATCCAGTAATTTGGCCATTAAAACTCTGCCTGACATGCTTCAGATAGTACATCTCCTATATTGTTTTTATACTGATTTTTACTATTACATGTTATATTTATTTTAGCACTGTGTTGCTGTAAGGCAAGCATGGCTTAGTGGTAGGTCATACAGACCAATGTTACCAAGGTCCTGGGTTCGAGACTGACAGTGGGAATTTATTTTTCTTTGCAAACTTTCAAACGGAGTACAGGACCTGTCAATCAAAGTGCCATAAAGGCACATTTAAGCACTTTAAACCAGGTCTGCGCTCGTTTGCGCGGAGCTCACGCATGCGCACTGGCGGTGAGCTCCGCTAACACAAGCACACCCGCGCTAATTTCTTCTTGAAAGAAAAGAAAAAGGGGTGACAGGAAAGTGGTGAAAAAGGGGTCACAAAGAGGGTAAGACAGTAGGGAAACAAGCGTGGGACTTGCAGGAGGGATGTAGGTAAGGCCCATAGATGCCCATGTCTTTGGCAGCAACAGCTGTGCATTTCCATGTATTTTGGTGAGACATTGGAAACCTTTCACCCCTGAGAGAGGTGTCAGGACAACATTAATATTTGTTGTAGAGCCAATTGTAATTAACTGTTTCAATGTCAAGCAGACATGTGTGCGACATGGACAGCTATGTATGGGGCGTAATTTTTTTGTGGGTACAGAGTGCCCTTTTTTTTTTTTTTCAGGTGAGAGTGGGATGTCAAGTGAAGGAAGTCGGTATAGCTGGGGAGGTAGGTTGGGTAGGTTAACAGACAAGACAGACAGGACGCATACAGGGGCAGTTTATGACACACGTGGGGGGGTTACACAATTGACGGGGACGGAGGTTGGGATATCCAAGATGCATGAGCCCACAGATGGCAACAGTGGAACTGATATCCCCACCCATAGGCAGTTGCCACTGTTCCTTCACAGCCCAGGATGGGGCTGTGCTGGGGGCTGTGTAGGCGGGGCAACGGCCGGGGCCGTTAGCTGTGCCACACGAGCCTCAAGCTGGCGTAGGGGCCCAAGAACGGAGTCTTGGATCTCCCTTCGCACCACAGACCGGACACCTTGGAGGGTGAGTGGACGAACCCCTCCAGCCACACCTGCAGAGGGGGGACCGGCCCCATCCCCTGCAGCGCTTCCACCCGAAGGTGGCACAGGGCCACCGGAGGGGGGTCCGGCCTGGGCACTAGTGCCAGGTGCCTTCTCAAGCATTCTAGGTTTGTGAGTAGTTATGTTAGTTTGGGTTAGTGGCATTTTATTCCATTCAGATTAGTTGTAACAGCATGCATTGGTATTCCCATCAAACAAACACCCAGATATTAACACCATTGAACAAGGGGCATATCAATATCACATGCATTATTTGAACAGAAATACACAGTCAAACAACATGCAGGGTTGATTAATGGCAACAGGCCATCAAATTTGCAGGTATGAACAGGGCACATGCACGAACAGACATGCATATATTTTTGGAACGGACAAATGTCCATGATTAATGAAATGTTCACATACCATTATTTAGTGGGTATTGTTATATGGAATTATAGGGTTGGGTGGAGATAGAAAGTGATGACACATTCATATGTTACACATTGATTTACATTTGTAATAGGTACACAATTAAGTTGAAGCTGATGTTTCAAAATAATTTTTATTTGACTATCATGCTAGACCTGTTACAAATACATCACTATCCTACTTATTTTGAATTTGATCAGATACATCATCCTGCTACACTTTGATGACAGGACAGGGGACAACTATGGCTGTTTAGTCTGTCAGTTAATCATTCATTCTATCTGCAAATTGTTTACTGTGATCACCATATACAGAATTTGGCCTAGACATTCCAGATTCTGACACACTGAAATCAGTTTGGGATATTAAGTTGTACTTCCCACATGCATTTAGTTCTGTAGAAACACACTGGGGCTAATATATTCAGGGGTTATTACTACTTTATTTATTCATACATGACCCTTTCTGTCACTCTCACACATCCTGCAACTTCACAGTTCAGGTTGCTACTTCTAGGCTTTGTTCACATGTTAGACTGGTGGTGATTCAAACACTTTCCAACAGCCTCACTTCTGTCATGATTCAGCATTTCAACAGGGGATATATCTCACATGTGACTACCTCAGATTCTGAAGCTGTACTCTTGAGACTACTGCAGGTTACACTATTTTAATTAATGGTGGGACATCTGTATTACAGCACTGTTTAATTCTATCAATTATATTTCCAGTTACACTTGCATACTGATGAACTTGTTGCAGCCATACCTGCAGACTTTCAAATCTTGCTTGCACATTATATTACTTTTAATCAATACACTGCAGTGTTCTGATACATGCTACAGTATAATATTTATTTACAAGTACTGGGTGGGGTTACTAACCTGCATGGTGGCGCAGCCGCACCAGCCTACGGGCATGCATCTCGCGGTTCATAGAGCGGACACCTGCAGCTGTAATACGAAAGAAGTAATATTGGACTACACATCTCCATAGTATCAGCCAGTTGAAATCCTTACATACATAAGTAAAATGTAACTTACTCAGTAGTGGGGCGTTGGGCATATCCCGGGCCTCCTGGATCCATTCGGTCAACTGGGCTTGCTTGCGTCACTTCAGGTCCGCATGGTGGTGACGGACCTGCTCACCAGTGCGTGGAATGCCAGTAGCACTGGTCAGATCACGAGCCAACTGGTCCCATGCCTCTGCCCTGTACGCTCCCCATGAGACCTGGCCCTGCATGAGTTGGGCCTCGTGATGATGGACAAGGAGCCAGACCATGTATCTGGACTCCTCAACACCCCAACGCTGTGCTCGAAAGCAACGTCCCTCACCTACTCCACTCATTCTGACTGCAGGTCTGTTCTACAATCGTTTCTGCTGTGTATTCCCGCCTATGGGGCTTATATATGCCGCTTTTCCCACACATTTCTCTGATTGGCCATTTTGGAATTGTATCTACTTCACTGAAAATGCTTTATCATGCTCCATTCTGGATTTTATCCCATATATATGCTATTTCTGCATTTCTAGATATTGCTGTCATGGCTTAGTGGTTTAGTACCTTGACTCTAGTGCATGGTATCCTGGGTTCAAATCTGGCTACTGATTTTTGATTTTCCTTACAGAACTGAGTTGAGGACCTGTCAATCAAACATGCCAAAAGCACTTTTAAGCACTTAAAACCAGGTCTGCGCTCTGGCAGTTAGCTTGTGGGAGCGGCGCGCAAACGGTGTGCGCTGGGATAAATCTTAATTGGCTAGTGACACACATGTTCAGCTAAGCACAGCTAGTTGCAAACAGTTTCAGCCTATTAAACCGGTGCTTAGCAACGGGCATGCAGTTTGCAGCTTGTTAAACAGTACTCAGCTACGGGCAGTCTGTCTCACAGCAGCTTAGCTATCAGTACATTTATGACTATTTTTATTATTGTGTTACTTCAAAATATATGCTCCATTTCATTCCATTTTACAAAAGGGAATACATTTACATTTGTACAATACTGTCAGGGGGCTTTTTAGTGCTTATTTACAAAAAAAAAAAAGGTTATTGTGGGGGCTCGAACCCTGCCTGCCTACTCTTAGGCCGGAAACTCTACCGCTAAGCTATGACTTCTTGGCTTACTCTGCATATTTAGTTCTTATATCCTTTTCCACTGACTGCTAACTGTGATTGCGCTAGTAGCACACCCGCGCACACAGTAGCAAACATTTACGGGGTTTAAAAAAAAAAAACAGGTTTAAATTTAATTTTATAACATCTCTTCACTTTATACACTGATGGTTAGTAGGGGCATGTGTTGTGTAGTGTGTTTATTCACATTTCCATGGCCTCTCTCGTGGCTGTTTACTTTCAGCCATTCTAGTCTTCCGGGGTGTGTCCGCTTGCAGGGCTTAGCCTACAGACACGCCCCCCTACTCTCTTACATGGACCGTGTAAGAGTTACTAGTGTGATTCAGCATGCCTCATGCACCTCATGCATATGCATGACATGCTGACATCACACCGTTTAACTGCAGCCTCCGTGTAAGAGTTATAACTCTTACACGGAGGCTTCGTGAATCTGGCCCTATGTCTTCCACATTTTGTTATTCTTTGTAGTGGATGTTGGTCATTACCTCCCATTGTAAATCAGTTTTGTGATTTTCTAAAATTCTGTTAATAATTTTTATCTGTACTATACATAAAACTGTATAAAACTGGGTGTTGGTCAGTTAATATATATAAACAGCATGGCTTAACTAACATTCTGAAGATGTCCTATGGTTTTAGACAAAAGAGCTTAATGTGTTTTGTGCTTTGTCGTTTGTGGAATAAACATTTGAAAATTATTGATGCTTTGTTGAATTTTTGAGGATATGGATGTGGACCTGAGACTACATGAACCCATGTTTTTTTTTGTTTGTTTTATCATGATGTTTAGGGTTGCATGGTAACTACACTTAGGAACTGGTTCTTTCCATACTAATGCATACTTCAGATTGATTACTTAACTTAAAGAAACTATTCTGTGTATTTTTATGTATAATGCTTTATTTCTCTATCTAGTGTGCATCATTAGTACTACATAGTTGATTTTTTATCTGTCTTTCTCTTATGTATTCACTCACTTTCTTTAGTACTGAATAGTCTACTGAAATACTGAGTATATAAAGTGATGCTGCTTTGTAGATGTATTAATGAATTCAGTAAGATACAGGATGTGAAGGTCGGGTTCCTTATTGCAAACAACTATTCCCCTTATAAATCACCAGAGAAAACTTTCTGAACTATGATTTATCACCAAATGTATATATCTGTATATATTTATATATATATATATATATATATATATATAT
>NC_056742.1:213690928-213755928 GCF_019279795.1 Protopterus annectens | reverse complement strand
ACCAAAGCAGTGATGCTATTTTCAATCCTCCTTTGCTGGTGTGACAAAATTCTTACCAGGTTTGCTTTAGCTTTCAGCAGAGATTTCTTAGGCAGCATGTAATAAGGTAACAGTTCCAATTTATGCTAAAGAAATGTAGTTGTTTTGGGTCTACAGCAAATTTTCTGCATCTATATTGGTAACTTCAAAACCAAAAGTCCTCAATGAGGTGACTTTTGAGATCAGGTAATGCAAACAGTTTGACTTTAGTCTACCCACAACACCCTCTGGACAGCAAGAAAAACAAATTGGGCTATAGATATTTGCAGCTGTGGTTGCCAATTCTAACAACCTACTTAGAGATGCTTAAAAGTAAGGGGTCATGGTCATGACTCTGCCAGCAGTAGTCCAGTCTGACCAAGGAAACATTCTGCTAAGCAGGTTTCTTCTGTGCTGATGAATATCATGTCTACTATTCTTATACCACCAAGCCTAGCAAATGACTGACAACAACAAATGAGTTTATCTGGCACCTGGCAGGATATGCAATGTTTAAGAAGTTGGACAGTCCTTCTAATAAGGTGAATATGCAAAAACAAATAAATAAATAAATAAACTCATTAAAGAAGATCAAAGGCATGAGATCCATAGTTACCTTGTTAAGGCTATGTAATGTTTGTGATTGGCACAGGATCACCTTTCATCAAAGCACATATCTAATTTAAAATCTGGTGAATTTAAACTATTTTCCTCTGTATCATTTGATTATTGTGGGGAGCAAGTTGGAACAGTATTTTGCTAGTATTCAGTGCTTGCATGGAACTTGGTTGTCTCTAACTGATTAGTTAGGAACTTTTTTCACTCTAGGTGCCCAATGTCTGTTCAAAGCATTTGTTGACTTGTTGTTTTTGATATTGTACAGGTATTCTCTAATCATATCTTTTAATTTTCTGTTAGTTTTACCAACATAAATTGCATCACATACTGTGGAGGCTGTGAGGTAAACCTTCCAAGAGGTGCCACAATTACACCTACCAGGACACATGAGGGTCCCGCCACAACCCTTTACTACTGTATAAGGTCCTTCATATATAAATGTACAATATTTACAGTGTCCACATATAAAAATGTGGTTGTTACCACTGTTATTAAATTGTGCACATGTATTACTTTCCAAAAATGTATATGCAGTTTTCCCTTTACTGAATACAATAACCAGCTAGTCACCTACATACATTTCATGTCTCCATTGAAAACCAGACTCCAATTTTTCTTTACAGATTCAACATATGTGTGCAGATCACAACAATTGGAATTATGAAGGTCCCATTTATGAGAACATTGGTACACATGTTTTGTACTGGAACCCTGGTACACTGATTATCTGTGGATGTTCAAGAGCATTTATTCTCCCCATCATCTCTTCTGTTGAGAATGTCTTTAAACCTGATTCAAAAGTTTAATCACTGATGGAATGCAATAAACCATGCAGGCACTCCCTGTCTAAAAACAAAGAGCACAACAAATGCAATTCATGTTCAAAAACGTTGTCATCAGTGGTCAATCTAGATAGGTGTACCATCTGATCTTTCACTATGCCCCTCTTTTGGTGGTTGGTGACATCTAGTGAAGTGCAAGTAAGAGCTGAAACATGTCTCTTTGTGAAAAATAACAGAGGTAAATCTTTTGGCATTGATATCCTTTGCTATTCTGATATCTAAATAATTAATCCTAAAACAACTTTTGTGAGAGGTAAAGCTTAGAAAATTAGTGGATTCCATATATTTAGCAAGAAACTTTTCCCATTGCTCAACAGAACCCTTCCACAAAATCAATATGTCATCCAGGAATCTGTAATAGGCATAAATGGAGAAAGATTCTGGTGTTATGACATATAACTCTTCCCACACAGCTAACACCACATTGATGAACACCGGGGCACATACAGCCCCCATTGCAATGCCAGAAACTGAAGAAAATATTCACCCTAGATGAAAATATAATTTTTGGTCAAAACTAATTCTAAGAGGGTCTCAACCATCTGGACTTCATTGTTGGTAAAATGTTGTGGGCATATAAAAATCTTATGAACCAATCAATTCCTATAGAAAGAGGAATTACCGTAAATAAATTGACTATAAGTTGTATTGAACAGTGTACTTTCATTGTATACAAACATTTACATTTTCAAGCAATTGCCAAGAGTCACTCAAAATCTGTGGCTTAGCACCTAAGGATCCCTTGCACTTCACATCAATCAACTTTTGCCAAGGGTTCAGTTTTGGACTTATTGGCTACCATAGATGGTCTTGGGGGGATCACTCTGGCATTTGTGGATTTTTAGAATCTCAAACATTGACATAACAAAATGTTTGGGTACTTTCAAAAACTGAATAATTTGCCTTGTGATGCAATAAACATAATTGGCAAGCTTACAGTACACCCTTTTAATGATATGAGTGTAGAGGGGAAGTATAACACAGAACATGCACAGCAACGCTGAGATTTTATAATCTCTGTAAAATAATGCATTGTCAGCAACACTGAGATTTCATTTCATTTATAAAATAATGCATGGCCATGTATGTACCTGGAGCTTACCTGACTGAAAGGAATAGAGGCCATGTGTGGAAACGGAGTGATACAATATATAAAACTATTGGTGAACTTGTCCTGCATGGAAGAAGGGATGTATACTACATAAAACAGTGACATGGAATGTACATATTTTATGATTTAATGGTGGTACACAGAACAAACAATCAGGGACTGAATGGTGATCTCAGCTTGCTGAAGCCACAGTATAATTTAATTATAAATTAAAAGAAGTAGATGACAGACTGAACAGGGACAATATAAGGTTAAATCTATTGCTCCAATGTAAGACTAGTCTGTCTGAAGAAATAGGAAACTTTAAATATCATACAAGTTACTCATGGCAGACACTTCAAATTTGAAGTTTCTTTGTTGGGTAATATGAAAGTAGTCTAAAATTATATTTAGCCAAGCATATCATTTCAGTTGTCCAGTGACAGCATCCAATAATGTGACTACATAATTAGTTTAAATTTCAGAAGTTTCTTCTGATATTTTTTTCATTTGACTTCAGCTACATTTTGTTAAAACTTAGATGACCTTCAAGAGCCTTAAAGCCGGTTGCTTAGCAAAATGTGGTAACTTGATGCAGACCCATTCAATGTTAAGAAAGCTAAAAAGAGAAACAAACAGCTGTTTCAACACTGACTACCCACTTTCAGTTTAGATTCTAAGGTCTCTCCTCCCCTAAATACTATGCAGATATCAAATGTTTTAAATTATTAAAAAAAAAACAATTGCCATTTCACTAATGATGTATGAAAGATTGGCAGATTTAGCACTGCCTGGAGAACACTTTAACTTTGAGAATCGTGCTCTCTGCATTTATAAAGGTAGCTTCCACAGCAGTTTAGCACTTTTAAGATTTGTAACATGTTATTGTATAAATAAAATGATAATATTTTCATTGCACATTTGAAATGAATGAAGATATTTTTATGACCTAATGCCACTGATTCTACCCACCCAGCCAGAGCTTTAGCTGTCCGCTGATCGGTGCATGCTTTGCCTATTAACTTTTTTGCGTCTATTTAATGCATACACATTACTCCTGTCTGTGTTCCTGCTGCAGGAAGAGAATGCATAATCTGCAATGTGGACATCCTGTGGAAGAGAGGAGATAATACAGAAAGTATGACATGCATTAAGTTGTCATCTTAAAAAAGTCTGATTAGAGTGGGCATAACAGTTGAATATAACTGTCATTCTGGAATTGCATTCAGCACATCAGTAAAGCCAGAGCAAGGTATAATGAAAACAAAATCATTTTTCTACCAATCCAAATTGTATCTAAGAATCAAGACTGCCTAATCACTGGGGCCTCAAGGCAATGAATTATTTTAAGATAAAGTGCTGTCATTTCATATTTCCTTTGTCATTTCCATTCAGCTTTCTTGTTGACTTGTAATATTACACTAGATTAATAAAATAAGTGAGTAAGAGGAAGGGAATGTGAGCCATCATAGTATTAGATGTGTTTGCAGTCTATACAAGGCCTGGAATGGTATGTTTATGTTACTGTGTGAGTTGAGAATATTGAATTATAGTGAATGAATGTGGGAATAAAAAAACTCTGTGCAAAAAATACTGTGTTTTGGAAATTAGATCATTTGGATATTGTCATTTATTTATTTTATTTATTTGTCATTTGTTAACCGGGTTAGTCCATCTGAGTCAATGGCCTGTTTTCAGTGGAGACCCACGGAGGAAAGTTCCAGACAGTTATTACAAAGTTACATAATGAAAAATATCTGACAATGAAGTTGCATGCAAACAATACAATAATGTGCTTTACATGAGAACATTAGAAACTTACAAAAGACTTGAGCATTCTAGTAACCACTATGCTCCATGATGGCCACTTGGACCAGTAGAAACTCCCTCAAATTGTGCATTAACCTGGTTACCAGTCTCATCTAATACTTAGTGCAATAGTCATCATGACTGTAATTATAGGCCATTTAGAGCAGCAGCAATGCAGTAAAATATCTCTTCTTTCAATGTATGTTGCGAATTTATAAATTAACCATAGTGTAATACCCTAAGGTCCATAGTGCAATACTCTAATATTCACAGTGCAATACTCAAATGTCTCTTTCTGTGCAAGGATCAATGCAATGTCTTAACCAAGTACCTGTGCAATACTAAAGTCTCATGCAAGTTAGTGTTCACTTCAAAAAGTGTTCAAATGTTTCTCGTTATTTGCAATATTAGTCAGTCTACCTGCATGCCCGTGATATAATAGGTAGGTGTTATATGAGTAAATGTCTGTGAAAGCAGTCTATATGTTGTCAGCACATTTAGCCTGGAGGCAAGGAATTTCATTCAGTTTTTGCACTTTTGTGATTTCTGAATGACAATAAAGTTTACCTGGACTTTAACTTTGACTTTGAGAATAAAATTTACACAAACATTTCAATAATGTGTATAACATGCAGTACAAAAATTTGAATTTTTTTTTGTTATCAGCAAAAAGAGAAAGAGATGCCAATGAGATAAGACACTTGCAATAGGTGGGTGTTAAAAGTGGGAGAGATAGTAAGTTGGTAAGGTGGAATTTAAATGGGATCATTGCAGTGACAGCTATTGACATTTAGGGGAAAAGTTTTAAGTTTGTATTTAATATGTTAGAAATTATTCAGATGTTAAGGGGGAGTTTCTTCCATGCATGGGAAATACTATATTTGTAAAGGACTTTACCAGTGATTTTGTTTGGTTTAATGGCAGGGGGTACTGTAATTTGCATGAATTATACAGAGTCACAGTTTGGCTGACAACCTTTAAGCCCAGAACTTGGACTCTGCAAAGCTATTCTTCTAAGTAAGACATTCCTTTAAACACCAAAGCATACATAATTTGGCTATATAAGATTGTAAGAAAGATAGTAAATGGTAACTATCTGTGTAGACGTGCTTGAATCTATTCTGTTTTCTAGCAGATTTTCCCTTGCTCTACCATAAGAAATTCCTCAGGCTGAGTTAATATGGTTAGTCCTCATTTTTGATCTTCATGTTCTGCAGTTTATGTTAAATCAAGGAGCAGGAGGATGGGAAAACTATTATGCACACATGGAATTAAGAAGTAAATACAATAATGCTTTTGGATAATGATTTGTTACATTAAAACTTCAAATACAGTGATCTCTATCTATCTATCTATACAGAAAGTTGTGCTATGAAATGGAGCAGTTTGCAAAAAGCAAGGAGATTACTGCATCACTATTGTTTGTAGCAGAGATGGCTGCACCATTATTATTTATAGCGTATGAAAACTGCAACAAATCTAGGTTCAAAAGATTATTTATCTGTGTATTGCCTTTATTCATTGAATGGGTACACATGATCATTTTCAGGTTTTACTCAAGAGAATACCAGCAATAATAATTTCTGCTTAAAGGTAATTATGTGCCATTGATGGTCTCTGGTCATTGTGTGTGTATATATATATATATATATATATATATATATATATATATATATATATATATATATATATATATATATATACACAGAGGCACTGCCTACCTTGACCTGGCCAATGCCTTCAACACTATTCCCGACTCGGGCATAATAGTTAAACTCTCTCAACTAGGCATCAATCCCTATGTTACCAGATGGGTAGCAAACTGGCTCACTGATAGAACCCACGTAGTTTAAATAGGGGAAGCCAACTCAAGCATTAGACCTGTAACATGTGGCGTATTCCAGGGTTCGGTCTTGGAGCCTCTGTTATTTGTGATATACTTTTCTGAGGTGCAGGCCAAAACCAGTGGGCTATGGCTGACCATGTTTGCAGATGACTGCAAGCTGGGTGCTGTCATCAATTCCCCTAGTGATGTGGACATCCTCCAAGAGGGTCTCACTCAGGCAAATGACTGATGCCAGAAACATGGCCTCAAGGTGAATACCAAAAAATGTATCATCATCCCCTTTGGGGAAAGTGATGTCCCCACAAATTATCACATTAATAACAACATCCTAAGCACTCAGTCAGTAGTGAAGGATTTGGACACTCAGGTTGATAGCAACCTGAATTTTGACCACCATGTTGCTTCCATTATATGGAAAGCTTTCTACATGGCCCACCTCATAAGTAAGGGTATCTCATCCAGAGACAAGAATGCCATAACATTCCAGTATTCTTCCCTTATAAGGCCCATTATTGAGTACAATGCCCCTTTGCCATGTACCTCACAAAGCACATGCAGCAGCTGGAGAGACCACAGAGGTTCCTCACCAGGAAAATCCAGAACCTCAAACATCTACCATACACAGATAGGCGAAAAGCCCTATCCCTTTACTAGGTTTCATACAGACTCCACAGAGGTGACCTTTGTCTGGCATACAAGGCAATCAAGGACCCCACCTTTATGGGACTGCTGCATATCCGCAAGTCAAGCTCCACTCAAGTAACCGACACGCATGGCCTCAAACTGGTCTGTGACATCAACAAGCCTTCTTGGTGGGACAGATTTGTATCCCAGAGACTCCCCAATCTATGGAACAGACTCCCTCTCCACATCAAGCAGAGAACCTCGTTACCCCTTTTTAAGCACGCCCTGGATAACTGCATGGGAAACAGAAAATATACCCCTTGGATTCCACCCATGTCCCTGCTGGACAGGAGCATTGGGTGCTTACTTGTCTAAACATGGGCTAAACTCTTGGCTAGGCTTATAAGGGCTTCAGGGCCAATAGCCTAGTAGCCTCATATGATCCTACTGTCTTGTGTTGGCCTTTTTTGGAGAAATAAGGAGTTCTTTATTGCTGAAATTCTAAACATACTAATTATCAAATTGTGTGGATGTTCTATATCATGTGAAGATCTGGTCTTCCTACCTGTTTTCATACAGAACTGGTTTCTCTGTTTTTGTTTTTGTTTATGTTTATTTACATCTTTATAATGTATTCCTTAAGCATTCTTAAATGTATGCATTTTATGTTTAGGCTACAAAGAATACCACACTATTTCATTCATTTTAGTTTTTTCTTTCTAATTTATTATGAACTATCATGAAACAGACACACTGCAGTGGAGCTCACACTGAATGAACTTCCTTGCTGACATTTTTCATGTGAAGGAAATATAATTAATCATTAAGAAATGGGCATTTTATACCCCAGTTCTACAAAATAGAAAGTGAAAGTTATGGATACATTCTGAATAATCTTAATTTGATTAGTGGCACAACTGCTTGAAGGATTGGGGTACAGAGGTTGCAAGTGTTTGGCCAATGCCAGCTCGCCCCTTTTAAGATGATGGAATGTGCATGAACTACAGAACTGGTGACACCAACAGGATTGTTGAGAGAGTGCAGAAAACAGCTGTCAGGTTTCTGTGGACCCGTGCTACATGTTAGGCCAAGAAGTGATGTGCTTGCATTCAGAAGTACACAAGAACTGGAACTGCAATGAATTCAGAACCCACTGACTGCCATTAGGATGGATTAGGGCCACACATGAACACAGAGCGACTTGTTCAATAACACCAGAGTCTTACTGAGTAAGGAAGTGAATGGGTTCATAAGACTGTTACCTGCACAGAGAATTAAAGGATCATACAGATCTTGCCCTGGTTGAGGAATAAATGGGTCTGGAACATGGCCATACAGAGATGAATGGATCAACTGGGTGCAGAGAGGGGACACTAATGGCTGTCATGTAAGAAGATTAAAAAAAAGAAAGAATAACATCATCTATTTTATGACAGAGTATAAAAATCTCATGACTGTGATAGCTCTATACATGGCAGATTAAATACATGAAAGTTCATGTTATGAAGACATAAAAACTCAGTCAATATTGCTGCAAGGAAACTTATTGCACATGTGAATGTTTTGCATCTCATGCAGTAAATAAACATTCTTTCATATATACTTATATACTGACACACATACACACACAGAAATATGTAAGTGTGTGTGTGTGTGTGTGTGTGTGTGTGTGTGTGTGTGTGTGTGTGTGTGTGTGTGTGTGTGTGTGTGTGTGTGTGTGTGTGTGTGTGTGTGTGTGTGTGTGTGTGTGTGTGTGTGTGTGTGTGTGTGTGTGTGTGTGTGTGTGTGTGTGTGTGTGTGTGTGTGTGTGTGTGTGTGTGTGTGTGTGTGTGTGTGTGTGTGTGTGTGTGTGTGTCTGTGTGTGTGTGTGTGTGTGTGTGTGTGTGTGTGTGTGTGTGTGTGTACATTTATGACATGCAATCACATTTATTTTCAGCCATGACCCAGTTACAGAGGAAATAAGAGATAATATAAGTTGAATATGAGAAAAAAATGAATCCCTGCAAATATGATTTCAGAAAATATGAGAAATGCAAATGATAAACTATGTATAACATTTACAAGAGTAGCACTAAAGTAAAGTTTCTACTATAAATTAAATAATTGAAATAAGTATGGGTCAAGTCTCACACAACTGAGGCATAACCAAAAGTTGTATGTGATCTTCTGAAATTAATTAAAATAAAGAAAATCATACATTTTAGTAAAATGACTTGAAGAACAAACTTAGTATTTTTGCCCTGCAAACAGGGATGTGTGGGGCTGCACCCCCAAGCCTGGTATATATATATATATATATATATATATATATATATATATATATATATATATATATATATGGATCACCTTTAAAATCCTGAAAGCTCAAAATCCTGAATCTCAAAATCCTGAACACAAAATCCTGAAAGCTCAAAATCCTGAAAAATCATAATCCTGAATCTCATAATACTGAAAAACATACAGGACACCAACACAGACTATATTGCAGCTACACTACACTGCACATACACTACTATCTATCCACTTACCCTAACCCAGACCCTAACCCTAAGGTCCGTCACTATCGCACACTCACCTCACCTGTGCCCTAACCCTAACTCACTTAACTCACCCCTAACCCTAACATCCATCGCACACTCACCTCACCTGTGCCCTAACCCTAACTCACTTAACCCGCCCCTAACCCCAAATTCTGTCACTATCGCACAATCACCTCACCCGCACCATAACCCTAACTCACTTAACCTGCCCCTAACCCTAACATCCATCACAATCGCACACTTACCTGACCTGCTCCCTACCCCGAATGTCCACACAATCACACATCAGTGTTGGTGTCCTGTATGTTTTTCAGTATTATGAGATTCAGGATTATGAGTTTTCAGGATTTTGAGCTTTCAGGATTTTGTGTTCAGGATTTTGAGATTCAGGATTTTGAGCTTTCAGGATTTTAAAGGGGACCCATCTATATATATATATATATATATATATATATATGTATATATGTATATATATATATATATATATATATATATATATATATATATATATATATATATATATATATATATATATATATATATATATATATGTATAGGTATATATATATATATATATATATATATATATATATATATATATATATATATATATATGTATATATATATATATATATGTGTGTGTGTGTGTGTGTGTGTGTGAGTGTGTGTGTGTGTGTGTGTGTGTGTGTGTAAGGATAGATCCCCTTCAGAAGTTTGAAGTTTCAAAACTTTGAACTTCAAAAGGCCAAGAACATAAGTCTAAATCTCAAGATGCACTCACTTGAATCAATCTTCAAAATGGAGAACATTGACATTTGTGCTGTAATGGAGACCTTGTTTAAAGCAGCAGAAAGCACCTCTGCGCTATCAGGCTATAACTCATTCCACACCTTTCGGCCCCAAAACATGGACCAAAGCTCCAAAGGTGGTGGTGTCTCCATATTCATAAAGGATATGCACACCTCCAGACTAGTAGCCCAGTATAATGCGTCTGAGATACTTCAGGTACAACTAACATTGGGTAAAATGCCGATCCAGGTCATAGCCTGCTATTGGTCCCAACCATGTTCCTAGACTCTCATTCCATGCTCCTAAGCACCATGGAATCTATCAATCCTCATATTAGAATACTTCAACTACCCCTCCATCAACTGGGAAAACTACTCAAGCACCAATACACTGGCCTAATGCTTCCTGGAATTCAAAAGTTTCCATGCCCTGGACCAGCTCATTCTGACCCCCACTAGAGGAAGCAACATCCTTGACCTGGTTATTGCTAATATGGGCGGCCATTGATCTACACCAATAGTCAATCCCTCCCTGGTCAGATGTGATCATAAACTAATCACCATGGAAATCCACATCTCAACCACATCCCCCACAGAGGTAACCACCTTGAAAAATGTCTCCAAAGCTGACTTTGGGCTTCTAAAAACAAAGGTTGCTAACTTCACATCATCCATGCCAATAGAAAATAGCTGCATGACTGCCAGTTCATACACCATGCACTGTAAGAACATGTACATAAATGCATGGAACTGGCCATACCCAACAGAACCAAGACGCTCTGCGCCAAAAAAAGGAAGCCAATCTGGTGGTCCCATGCCATTAATAAACTCTACAACAGAAGCAAGAAACTGTTGCAAAAAAAGGTGAAGTCCCAAGACTGGAAAAACTCGCTTATTAGCCTCAACAAAAAGTTGAGATCCCTCATCAAATCCTCCATAGCTAGCTATGAAGGCAGAATTGCGGCAGACTCAAAAACAGTCACAAACCTTTCTATAGTTATATCAAGAACCTCCATGGCAATACCCAGATTTGCTCTGAGGTACTGCACAATGGTACCTCCTATACTCAGTCAACAGATATTGCCAACATACTGGCCGAAAGATTCAGTGCCAGCTTTACCCCTTGCTCTTCCCAAAGGACCAATCACAATATCAGAAAAATGCCAGGCACCCAGCATTACTGTAGCACAGGTTAAAGCTGCATTGTCCACGGCCAAGAATACATCTTCCATGGGACCCCATAATATCCCTGGCTGTGTTCTACATGAACTACAAAGTGAACTGGCACCACATCTATGTGCCCTATTCAGTCACAGCCTACCAAATGGTGCACAGTCATCCCTCTCCATAAAGAGGGAGTGACTGCAAATCTTGGGAATTATCGCACCATTAGCCTGACGAGTCTGATATGTAAAGCTATGGAGCGCATCATCATGGACCTGATTAACAAAGATATAGGAAATCTCCAAACTCTAGACCCCACACAATTTAGCTTTGTGAAAGGGAGATGATGCCTGCCCAACCTGGTTGACTTCTTTGGTTAGTCACCATGGCTGTGGATGAAGGTAAGGCAGTGCATACAGCCTACCTCGATCTGCCCAAGGCTTTTGGTACCATTCCTCACTCAGTAACTATTGATAAATTCACCAAACTAGGCATCAGCTGCTATATCATTAAGTGGGCTGTGAATTGTCTCACAGATAGAACACACAGTGTGAAAGTAGCGGACTCCAAGTCAGACTGCTGACCAGTCATGAGTGGAGTCCCCCAGGGATCTGTCCTGGGTCCTCTTCTGTTCAGCATCTATTTTCAGAAGTCTAGGCCAAAACAAAGGGACTCTAGCTGACCAAGTTTCAGATGGATGCAAGCTGGGAGCCATTATTAACTCCC
Organism: Protopterus annectens; assembly: GCF_019279795.1. Taxonomy (NCBI): domain Eukaryota; kingdom Metazoa; phylum Chordata; order Ceratodontiformes; family Protopteridae; genus Protopterus; species Protopterus annectens. The sequence goes on along the minus strand of NC_056742.1, from coordinate 213,743,863 downwards.
CAAGTGATGCAGGCATCCTTCAGAAAGGTGTTACTGAGACCAATGATTGGTGTCCAAACCATGGCCTTAAGCTTAACGCCAAAAAATATGTCGTCATCCTGTTTGGTAAAAACTCAGTTCCCACTAATTATCACATTGATGGGAGACCACTGAACACTGAAGGCATTATAAGAAATCTGTGAATTCAGGTTGACAACAACCTCTCCTTCAACTACCACATTACCACTGTGGTCAGAAAGTCCTTCCATGTGGCACATCTCATTACCAAGGGTTTTGCATCCAGGAAGAAAGAGGTCATTGTCTTTCTCTCTACTCTTCCCTCATTAGACCAATAATTGAGTATAATTCCCCATTTGGCATGTATCTCACTAGACACTTGCAACAGCTGGAGATGCCACAGAAGTACCTCATGAAGAGGATCCTAGGCACTAAACAGATGTCCTACATGGACAGACTCAAAAGACACCAGCTATTCTCTGTCTAATATCACCTACTTAGAGGCGATCTCTGCTTGACTTACAAAGCTGTCTGACCCAGCTCTTTTAGAAATGCTACATCTAAAGAAATCCAAATCCCTCCACACCACACACTCCAGAGACCTCAACCTCATTGCCACAATCAACAGAACATGCTGGAGGGACAGGTTCCTCACCCAGAAAATCCCCATGCTCTGGAATAGACTTCCCATACATGTCAAGCAGAGCACCTTGCTGTCCCTCTTCAAGAGAAATCTTGATGAGTGGTTGTGTAATAGAAAGGATAAATCCAGTGGCTCTACCTGATAGAGGCACTGGGAACTAACTTCTGGTGGTACGATGCCAGGGCACTTCTATGGATTAGGGTTGTAAAGGCTCCAGGGCCATTAGCCTAATACACACCTATGAACCTATAAGATTGAAACTTCAAACATTTTTAATAGAGATTGCCATACAGTGTGGAACAGGATATTTACCATTTTCCTCACTATAGACCAATCCTGGAGTTGGTGTATTTATTTAGCGGGGGGGGGGGGGAGTTTGTCCTCCTGCAAACATGTAAAAAATGTTTTTTTTATTTTATTTATTTATTTATTTATTTTTATTAGGATTTTGAAGTTTCAAAACTTCAATCTTATGGTCTCGGCCATTTGAAGAATGAAGTTTTGAATCTTTGAGCTTCTGAAGTAGTTCCATATGTATATGTGTGCGTTTGTGTACATAATATATATGACTCATATCATTTGGAAGAAAGCTAAAATATCAAAAGCTAATGCATTGGAAAAAGAATATCAACTCATCATTATCAAAATAAGGAAGGCCATATGTCCCCTTTCTTGTTACTTAGATATACCAACTTTGATCAAACAACAATGAAGAAAATGAAAAATCATCCTTATCTGCACTTTTATGATAAAAAACAAATTGTTATTCACATCAACTGAAACTGATAAAACATTCTCACCAGCTAAAAATAAAAGTAAAGCCATAACTTTATAAAAAATCAAACCCTTGTTTAACCAAGACATCATCAACAAACTTCTACAACCCAAATATATAAAACATCTTATAAAATTAAAAAAAGGAAAACAGATAATGCAATGGAAAATCAACAATAACTCCTCAATCCCATTTTATTTGGCAAAAGTGCAACTCAACAAAGTAGGAGGAGTCCATCTGTTTGTGCTTGTATGTATGCAGATAGAAAGACAACGAGACATAATTTTAGATATAGCAACTGTTTTCTGGCTGGTTCTTATTTCTTTTGTTTTAGTTAATTGGTCAAGAGGCAAAACCAAGGAGGCAGTAGACACGGCAATTAAAAGATAACTTGAGTTTAATGAAGTACTTGCACGCTGCATCTCAAATAGCACATATCATTGCTAGTTCTTATGACTTCCATCGGGGTGTCTGAGTGCTATTAACATGATTATGCCTTTGATAGTATGAAAACTGTCTGTTATGTATAAACATGCATGTATATTTTATTTAGGCACTTAATATGTTAATTTTACGAACTTTTCAGCTTTGCATTAGAGGCTAAATGTTTTATATTTGTTTTTTTATGATGACTGTGCTATTTGGGATTTTGCAAGTTGGAGTTTATGTCAGGTGATTAGTATAACTGAAGAGTCAGCTGATTGTTCTCTATGTCATGTGGCAACTCCCAGTATTTTTATTGTTTTATGGAGACTCAAATACAAGTATTTTGAGATGTTATTTTATTGTATCTGAAGAAGCATTGTGGAAGCAACGCGAAAGCACTCATACTTCATTAAACTCTTTATCTTTTAACTGCCGTGTCTACCACTGCCTTGGTTTTGCCTCTTGATTACATTTTGTACTAGGAGTTGGTTTCATCCATTGATGTGGTGAGATGTTTGTGACTTAGTTAACTGGTATTTATAGTGCAATTCAGTTGCACTCTGCACAATTCCACCATAGTTGTTACTGAATGGTGCATAGTAAACATATTTTCAGCTTTCCTTTAGTTCTCCCAAATCTTCCTTGTTTCCCAGATTTCTTATTTGCACCAAGAGAAGCATTAACTTGTGTTTATTATTGGAAGTATCAGTGTACTGTGCATCTCTGTTCACAACATTTGGCCAGGTAACATTTTTATGTTGTTGAGCACTTGGCCAGATAACAATTAAATCATTAGATAATATGAAGGGCTAGCAAATTTGTTCCCTTTCTGTTGCTAGCTTCATCACACCTGTCATTCTAAGGCAGTGTACTACCTACCTCAGGTTTTCTGTCTACTTCTGCTTAAAACAGAAAGCTCTTTCTATGAGATGTGTAAATGCCTAGCTAATATGGAGGCATCCCTCCTGTTAAAATAATAAATAAATAACATTAAGAATTTACCTGATTTTGCCATTAGTCAGGAACAACACTTCATGATGTGTAAACAGAAATTTATTTTACAGTGCTGGGAGACCAGACGATTTTTATAAAGGTATAAACCAGTCTTTATGAACAAAGGAAACTGCATCTTTTATACATTTGCTTATCAATTCAACCATGCAAGATAGTGATATAAAAATGTATTTAACAAATCAATGACTTTAGAACAGTTCTTGTTTCTCGTGATTCATGCCCTGGACTTCACGTGAACACCTTCCTTTACATTTCCCACCTGCTCCAAGAATCTTGTTTCTGACCTTGGATATTTTAAACTTCCTAGCAACAAGACACTCCTAGCCTGGAGGAGTCAGGCTAACAAACTCCTTTTGCACTAGTTAACATGCCTCTGCTCCTTCAACACTAACTTTTCCCTGTTACATATTAAAAGAGTGCAGTTGAAACACAGTAGTAACTTCAGCTTATAAAACTGCATTTTTCCCAGCCCTGCATACAAATTACATTTGCTTTTTAACAATCGTATTATAGAATCATTAATAAAACTGAAATTAATATACATTTTAATAAACTGATCTTTTCCCATAACACTCTCACAAACATTAATATACAATGAGCATCACAAAGGCAAACCTTCTTCTCAACCACTACCACATCTTCAAACAGAACACACTAAAATGGGGGCAGAGCTAGTTATCATGGCATGAACAACATTACAGGCTTTCTTTGACACAACAATATCCAAGTTCTTTTATTACTGGGCTCGTAATTTAAATACTAGCCCAAATCCTTGGGCAGCAAGATGACAGACCTTCAAGAATCAACTGTTTATACTCAGGGCACATGCATGCACCAAGAACTAAAAGTATGTTCTAGTATCAATGTGTGGTTAGATAACTTAACTGATCTGGTGGCTTGACTGTTAGCTATTATTGCAATTAAAGAGAGTAATATGCAAATTAAAACAGCATTATAAGTTTGAATTGCCAAACTGAGCTTTCTAGAGTTTGCAGTAAATATGCAGACCATCCACACTCAAGAATGGTAATAACTATTAACTTTTATAAGAAGGCCATGCAATGCCTCCAGAACTGGGTTATCTCATTGAATTATCAGAGCAGGAGGAATACCCTTCAGTTTATTGATTTAAGTGAAGGTACTGAGTTTGGTAATTTGGTTTATTTCTTGGAAGTTAAGATAACGGAGACTCCCAGTTTAACCTCTGAGCGTCCCATTGAGACTGAAAGGGTACATTGGTCTTTAAAGCCAAGCCCAGGAGCTCCAACTCACAGCCATATAGACAAATTATCTTTAGGCTCCTTAATAAAAAAGATAAGAAAAAGCTTCTTGACTGTGCGAGTGAAGGTCAACCCTTTCTATTTTGTGGCCAAATAATGTGATTATACTAAGACTTTTCAGTTAAAACTTCCAAGGATGGTATTCTCCACAGTAAAGTGGCTCTGTTTAAGAACAAGATATCCACAGTGTGTCTTTGACATGGGGAAATCAGAACAAAATGTTTGCCTCACCAGATGCTGCTTTATCTTTTCTACAGTCTGACTTAACCAATGAAGAAGATATTTTTTGTTGAAATATGTTCATTAACTTTTCGACTAAAAGGCATCTTCAGTGTCATCTATGACTCATCTTTACAATATGAGAACCTGCTTTGATGCAGTCTAAATAATAAAAGAAGATTATATGAAATTGAATGAATAGAATCTCAAAGCTTACATCTAAGCTAAAATTAAATTTATCAAACTAATCTATTAGTCTAAAAACTGACATGACAGCCACAATGCTTGATAAAGAAAAAAAAGAGAAAAATGTAGTTACCATGCATACATTTGAAACACAATAAAGCAACCTGCTACTACAAATTTTCCAAATCTACTAAAATTGAAGACAATATAACTAAACTACAGAAATATATGCACAGATAGATAGGTAACATGAGTTAAAGCTAAGCACAAAAAAAATAACATAAAACAAACAAAATAAGCTCACACATGGCAATAAGTACACTAATTGAAACATAACATATAAAGGAAACCTTAACATAGTATTGTACAAGATGTAACAATGAAGTATATTTTAATCATCTGTGAAGAGAAGTACTTTCTTTACCTTGCCTCTTATCTCTCTGCAATTCTGCTTTATATATATATATATATATATATATATATATATATATATATATATATATATATATATATATTGTGGGGTAGGAGTAGAGCCATACAATACCAGATCCATTTTCTTGGCATCTATTTTGCCCTAAATCCTACTCCAGAATGCATGTAGGTAGCTGTAGGTCCAGAAAATATATTCTTAAGTAGTATTAGCATCTCAACATTAGCAACATGTTCAGCAACCTAGCTGCACCTCTGGAATAAACCACTAAGGCCTAAACATAAACCCAACATGTTAGTCACAGGAGACTCCATTGTGAGACACACAGATGTGCCCCTCACCAGGATGGATAAGGAGAAAGTCACGGTTAATTGTTTGTCAGGTGCCAGAATCTGCCATATCACCCATACACTCAAGTCTCTCAACAACAGGTACTGCTATGACTTTGTCATAGTTCATGTTGGTATGAACGACTTGAGAAATACCTCCCTGGACTACATGAAGAGAGACCTAAGAGAACTCACTGAATATGTGTACCAGGCAGGTATGTTCCTAGCCTTAAGCAGCATTTTGCTGTCACCCAGAATGATGCCTCAATACAATCAGAAAATGATTGACTTTAACAATTAGCTTAGTTTCTGGTGTCATTCCAAGGGGATCCAGTGCCTGACAGCCTGGGAAGACATAATTGACAAACCACGATGCTTTGGCAGAGATGGCCTGCATCTGTCACCCTTGGGCTTCAGGCTCCTGGCAAAGTCTCTTGCCACCCCCATAGTGCCTTTTTTAGGCAAAGTTTTGATGTCAAAACTACCAACATGAAAATTTCAACAAAATGCAAATTAAAGATCATGTTGATAATGCTAGGAGTTTAAACATGAAATGATAATCATTGCAAGTATTCTTAACCCTGGAAGATTCTGACATTTGTGCAGTCACAGAAACCTGGTTTAAAGTTGCAGAGAGCACCCCAGTCATACCAGGTTACTCATCCTATCATACATTCAGACCCCAAACCATGGGTACCAAAGCAAAAGGAGGTGGAGTTGCAATATATATAAAAAACACGCACACCTCCAGGCTAGTTAAACAGTATGATGCACAGCAGATACTCCAGGTGCAGTTAACCATTGAAAGGATCTCTATTAAAGTTATAGTTAGTTACAGGCCCCCAACTTTGGCTCAAGATGCCCACTCCACCTATCTGGACCTCTTCAAATCTATCAAGATTCAACCCTTTACCTTGATCCTGGGTGACATTAACTATCCAGCCATAGATTGGAAGAACTACTCATGCCAAAACACAAATGCCCAGAGATTCCTTGATTTTGTCAAGGCAAATGCCTTGGATCAGCTGGTTGACAGCCCCACAAGAGGTGAAAATATCTTGGAGTTTGTATTAACCAATACTAGTAGCCACTGTAGTATCCCTACAGTTTCATTCTCCCTGGTAAGATCCAACCACATGGCGGTCACATTTGCAGTCACCATCTCCCCGATTACCCCCTAGAGAGGGTCAAACAAAATAAAACTTCTTGAAATCAAATTACAACCTCCTGAGGGAAGGTATAAACAGGTTGATGGCTCCCTCCCCCTCCATAGGAACTGGCACATATGTCCAAACCTCACCGAAGTACTATATGAGAAGTTATATATCTGGAATGAATCAGGAATACCCGCAAGACAAAATCCTCCTTCTCAAGGAAGAGTAAAACTGTCTGGAGGACATCTGCAATAAATAAACTCTATAATAAAAGGTAAAAACTGCTGTCCAGGACTAAAAATGAGCAGGCGCCTAACTGGAAGCAATCTCTCCTTAGTCTGAACAAGCAAATAAGAGCACTAATAAATTCCTCCAAAACAAACTTCGAGTCCAATTTGGCCACATCTACTAAAGACTATCCCAAGGCTTTCTTCGCATATGTCCGCAAACTCAAGAGAAGCACTGAGATCTGCTCATAACTGGTGTTCAAGGACACAACATACATAAATGTCATAGATATAGCCAACCTGCTGGCAGACAGTTTCAGTGAAAACTTCACCCCTCTTTTCACCTCATCAGTAAATCAGGACATCTCCAGCACCTGCCCCGCTCCCCTTATCTCTAGGGAGCAACTCATAACTGCCCTCTCAAAGGCAAAAAAATACAGCCTCCATGGGACCAGATAACATCCCAAGCTGCATCCTACATGAACTCAGAGAGGAACTTGCAACACCATTAGGCACTCTATTCAACCAAAGCCTGAGTACTGGCTTCATCCCAGCTGAGTGGAGGACAGCCACTGTCATCCCTATGCACAAAGGTGGAGTGTCTACCGATCCAGGAAATTATAGACCCATCAGCCTAACTAGCCTGATCTGCAAGCCATTTTTCTCATGGACCTCATTAACAAGGACATTGGCAACTTCCAAACACTTTATCCCACACCATTTGGTTTCATTAAGAAGAGGTAATGCCTGCTAAATTTGGTTGACTTCTTTGAGACAGTCACCAAAGCCATGGATGAGGGGAAGACAGTGCATACCCTCTACCTTGACCTGGCTTAAGCCTTTGATAATATTCCCCTCTCGGGTATAATAGATAAGCTCTCTCAACTAGGTGTCAATTCATATGTTACCAGATGGATAGCAAACTGGATCACTGATAGAATCCACCCAGTCAAAATAAGGGAAGCCACCTCAAGCAGTTGACCTGTAATGAGTGGTGTACCCCAGGGATCAGTCTTGGGAACCATGTTGTTTGGGACATACTTTTCTGAGGTGCAGGCCAAAACAAGTTTGCTATGGCTGACCAATTTGCAGATCACTGTAAGCTGGGCTCTGTCATCACTTCCCCTAGTGATGTGGACATCCTCCAAGAGGGTCTCACCCAAACATAGTATGGGCGTCAGAAACATGGCCTCAAACTGAATGCCATAAAATGCATCATCATCCTGTTTGTGGAGAATGACATCCCCACAAATTATCACATTAATAACAAGGTCCTAAGCACACAGTCAGTCGTGAGGGACTTGGGCACCGAGGTTGATAGCAAATTGACTTTTGACCACCATATTGCCTCTGATGTACGGAAAGATTTCAACATGATCCACGTCATTAGTAAGGGTATCTTTTTCAGGAACAAGGTGGCTATAATATCCCTGTACTCTTCCCTTATAAGACCCATTATTGTGTACAATGACCCTCAACAAAGCACATGCAGCAGCTGAAGAGACCAAAGAGGTTCCTCTGCAGGAGAATCCAGGACCGCAAACATCTACCTTAGACAGATAGGCTAAAGGCCCTGTCCCTCTATTCAGTTTCCTACATGCTCCTCAGAGGTGACCTCTGTCTGGTATACAAAGCAATCTCAGACCCCCACCTTGATGGGACTGCTGCATATCCGCAAGTCTAGCTCCACTCGAGTAACCCTCTTGTGCAACTTCAACCTGGTCTCTGACATAAATAGGACTTGGTGGGACAGGGTTGTTGCCCAGAGACTCCCCCTTCTGTGGAATAGACACCTGCTCCATGTCAAGCAGAGTACCTCATTAACACTTTTTAAGCTCAACCTGGGTAACTGGATGGGGAGATACACCCCTGGGATTCCACCGATGTCCCTGCTAGATGGAGGCATTGGGTGCTGACTTGTCAGAACATAGGTTAAATTCATGGCTAGGTTTCTAAGGGCCTCAGGGCCAATAGCCTAGTAACTTCCTATGATCCTATGATCACTATAGCTAGTCTGGAATCAAGAAAAGCCATCTGAATTATTAACATGGAAAAAGTCTCCAGTTTAAAGAAGAAGTCAATGCACATGGGGCTTTCATCATTCTAAATACCTGCTCATCAGAGATCAGTATAATGCCTGTTGTAATAATACATTTGTCTGACATTTTCTCTCATATGGAAATATATGCTGGTCAGAATTGAATACATCTGAAATCTCCCCTCTGAGAGTGATCTGGTTGAATGGTAATAATCTAAAATAATGGAGAGAGGATGAAACTATCCAGAACCCTCAAATTTAGAATGGAGTATAAAAGTGAGGAGAATTACAAGTAGACGATGGAATGAGAGAGAGTGTGTTCTTGAAATAATTCCAGATGAGAGTTAAGTGCTGTTTCAAAAATCAAATGAGATGTTAGAAAAATGGACTTTCCTCCCACCACTATAATAAAGGGAAAGAAAAGCTTGTAGTGTTAAACTTTTGATGGAAAGCAAATTGGGTTAAAAGAAGAAATAAAGTGGAATATGGGTCTACCTTCCTAAATATAAGGCAAATGTTCCAAAAAAGAGTACTTAGGTATTGAGATGAACCAATAATATTAATCTTCTTATAGTATCCCCTGGCTATAATATATATAACAATGTGATCTGCCATCTTGTTTTATCCATATTATAAGATGTGGCTGGCAACTTCAAAAAAGCATCCAGACTATCAAGCATAAGGTCAACCCTTGGTGGAGAAGGGACTCTAATATAAAGGTCTCTGTGGCACCTTAGATGTGCTGACTGACAATTCAGAAGTAATTTAAGAAGATGATTACCACATGAAAACTGGAAATGATAGTGCATATCTGAGGTAAAATGAGGAATAGAGGGAGACCAGCAAAATATTATTATCCATTTATCCCATCAATGCATCAATTTGTAGGTGAAATGCATAGACCTTGTAATATTTATAGTGTTTTGGGGTTTAATACTGTTTTGCTAAGAACCAACTTTGCATCCTGGGAGATAGTTCATGAATCCATTCCTGGAGATAAGTATCAAGCATTGCTTGTATTAGTTGAAGGTTTATATCTCTAGTTTCCTGTGGTTTAGGTGTTAATCGTATGCCTAAATAGATAAAGATGAATGGATTTAGTATTAGGCCAAACCATTTCTAAAATGGTGTAAATCCATAGCACTGGAAGTAAACAATACATATTTTGACACATTTACTTCATATCTAAAGAAGAACTACAATTCCAGCAATATTCTCCTGCAGACCAGATAGGTGTTAGTTGGTTCAGCTGAAAACAACAAAAGACCATAGGCAAACAATGACATTTCTTAATTTGAGAAAATATTCTCTTTTCCTGGAACAGTGGAAACAATTGCCTCTCTCAGGACAACAGCTAATGGTTCAATCACTACTATAAATAAGAGAGAGTAAGTGAACAGCCTTGGCTCAACCCTTTAAAAAGGTAAAATAAGAGCCTAATCATATATTTTCTGTTGAGCCATGATAAATAAACTTAATGGTCTGCACAAAGACTTCGGGAAACACAAAATGTTGTCAAGTTACTAAAGAGACGGTGTCACCTTACATTATCGAACACTTTTATTGCATCTAAGGATAGAAGAGTTGTAGGATGACTTGAAAACTGACCTTTTTCCAATCATTGTTCTGCCCCTAAAATATTATGCCAGATTACCTACCCTTAACAAACCTTAATATCTGGATATATGAGTTGGAAGAAGTGGAGATATCTGGAAGGCACAGATATCCATTTAAAAGTTTCACTCCACATTCAGATGGGAAATTGGCCAGTATTTAGATAAAGCACAAAAAATTCCTTATTGGGTTTCAAAAGAGAGACTATAAGTGACTGTTATTAAGATGGGGGAATGGGTCCTCTGTTGCTGCATTATTTCAGGTATTCCAATGGAGGGCAATGGCTGGAGAAGAAAGGACTTTATATACCTCCAATGATAAACTGTCCATTCTTAGCAAATTATTTGGTGCCTTAGTGGGATTTACTTCCTGGCTGGTAAAAGGTTGGCAGAGAGAGAAAAAACTTGATCCTGATTTAAATTTGGAAGTTGTGGGAGACTATGTCTTATATTTAATGGCATAGAATTAGAAGACTGATGGTACGGTGAATCATGATACAATCTAGAAAAACAGGTTCTTTAGGATTCTTAAGATTCCTCTACACTTTTATGGGATATTAACTGCTTATTTTTATTACCTAGAAGGAGGATATATTGTCTGGCCTTTGTTCTATGTTTCCTAGGTAGCCTAGAGTACTTTAATGGGAGCATTTCATAATATTAAAGCTGTAGTCTATTGAGTCCTAGCTGTGGTTTGTTATTAAGGATCTGTATTTGTTTTTGATATATTCAAGTTGCTTAGTGAAAACATATGACTTACAGTATATTGTGACTACAGATCAGACATTCTTTTATACTCAGCCTATAAATGGGGCAACTCCTGGTTGCATGACTTCCATAGACCATTGAAACAGGAACATAATTCGGCATGTAAAAAAACCCTTATATGTCTCCCCAGAAAGTGTGTTTGAAAATTTTGATGTTGATATGCTGTCAGAAGTTTATGAGTGACATCAAAAATCTGTTGTGGGTAGCTCAATTTTTGCATAATATTGGTATAATTTTAAAATTGTAGGATGGGCTTTAATAATTCTGAGAGATCAAGTAACAGCACCATGGTCAGAATATGGAGAGGGAAGTACATTAAAAGCAAGGGAGAAATTCAGAAACTCTTTGTCCATGTAGTTCCTGCCTACTCTTCTTGTACTAAAATGTGACGAGAATTGCATATATTTAACCAGATGGGGCCACTCAGATTGCCTAAATATACCAGTGACATCTCTGTTGCCTATGACTGAAGATACTTGGCTGATGCTAAAAGATGTGGACTGTCACTGAGCTGACAAGGTGAAGTAATGCATTTAAAGAGCCCAGTTAATATTAATAACCCTTGAAATTTCTCCTGACTGCAAAAAAATAAATTCCCAGGATCACTGACACCTGTTACAGGATGCAAATATAGAGTAGCCAGTGTAAATATCCTGCCTCCTAGTCATATAACTATATCAGCGACTTTTACCTCCTGGGAGAAAACATTGTGTCCATTATGTAAAGAAATAAGCTAGGCTATTTAATTAGAATAGCAACCTCTATATGTTTTGCAGTAGAACAGGCTGAAGAAGATACTAAATAAAAAACACAAAATGTCAACTTTAAGTGTTCATTGTGAAAAGGATGGCATTTTGTGGTTCTTACTGAGTATCTGCTTTAGCTTATCCTTCTTCGTGATGCAGATGTTGTGAGCCAAGCCTTGTTTTCTAGGGACTTCATTTTCATTTCATTTTGTTTGCTTGTATGACAATATTCTTATACATTTCATTACTTTCAATTTAAATGTTTTCTCTTCCCCAGTGAAAATAAAGACCATAAAGAGTAGTTGAGGAAAGGACAATATGATTGTTTTAATTTGTCAGGAGTTTAAACACAACAAAAAGTCCTAGGACTTTAAAGTTGAAACAATAAAGAAAACAGAGAATTATACCTGGTGCTTGAAACTCCTCAACAAGTAAGATGACTATTGCTCTCATAGGTATCAATAAGGTATTTATAGAATGTGTTCAGGACTTAGAGCATATAGTAATACTAGATCCTTCAGTACATTTGCAAATTCCAGAAGCAATACAAACTGCTTGGGACAGGAAATATGCCCCAGAGATCTGTTTATCAGGCATCATTATTAGCTCTGCCTCTTACTGTGCATGAGGTTCAGACAGCCATATCCACAGCTTGAAAAGTAGACCCCTACTTCCCTTGATGCTGAATACATCAGTTCAAAGTCCCAAACTTTTAAGTGTAAATGGTGCAGGTCGATTTATGAAGGATATTAGGTTACTTTCAAGGGTGAAGTAATTACTTTTAAATACTGTAGTATTTGTACAACAGAAAATTAGTTTAATCTGCAACTTGTGAATTATGTTTCATTTTTTTATATTGGCAATATTGTCAGGAAGCTCTATGAGAATTTTAGTGAACATATAAATGCTGTTAAAAAGTAAAGATATTACCAAAGCCTTAGACAGATACCATACTCTGTGTATGGATATTTGGAAGGGTTTGTGTGTGTGTGTGTGTGTGTGTGTGTGTGTGTGTGTGTGTGTGTGTGTGTGTGTGTGTGTGTGTGAGTGATCAACAAAGCAATTAATTGGCTGAAGAACAATAAGTAATATAAATAATCAGTGAAAACATAAGGATTCAAAGTGTCAGGCTAGATTTCATACTAATAGAATACTTGGAATGAATGGGCATCATAATATAAAAAGTATTTTAAATTATCATGCAATCAAATGATAGATTAATTTATGTTATTTTTCTGAACAAGTATTTGTTTAAAAATGCTTATTTTAACAGTTTTTTTAATAAAATGTTCCAATATTTATTTCAGCTATATTTATTCTATATAGTAGTGAGATATTAAATAATTGTATTCTTTATCATGACAATTCATTGTGTAACATGCTTTTTTAAGTAAACAAAAATTCATTTTATTTGTTACATACTTCTGCCAAAGTCCACATTGTCTGGGATTAAAGTACTAAATTGAGGATCAGATATATATTTTTATTTCTAGAGTGTCTCTATCTTTATTTTTTTATTTAACTTTGTACAACAGCGCCGATATAATTCTGAGTCAAGTAACATCTATACTTTGAATTGTTAAGTATCTGACTGAAGTGATTTGTCACATGCACTGTGAGATGATAGACAACCATTTAACAGGCAGTACACTTTTACATCAACTCCTTTATCACCTACTGTTCCATCTTACGGATCACTGATACCATCTGTCATTCTCAATTTCAGTTCTTACATTTATAAAAACTTTTATTGTGCTTAATGCATACGTATAAATATGTATACAGCATGTAGAGGTACAATGGTATGTTTTGCATAACATTTTAAGTGTATTACTAAACTGTATCCCATTTCCTGTTTAACTTTATTTAGCTGTAAATTGCTTTTTTCTTTCTTATATTCTGTACTCTTTTGTTTATTATGTACAATTTTATTTTGGCACTTTCTGTACTTTCAGAATGAGATTGTAATTAGTCCACTGATTTCAGAAATTTAACACAGTAAACAAATTCAAATAAATAAAAAGTAAATAGAAAATGTAAATATTTATCTTGTCCAGTATAAACATTGCCACTTTTGAGGCTGCATTTTACTAGTCTGAGGTTTAACTGCTTGTGTCTCACTTGCTTGCAGCTGGTTGCTCTTCTGTGCAATAGTGTGTGACAGATTAGAATTCGCAGTCTGTGTCTATAAATAAGTGTGCCTTGTGAGGCAGTATAGTTATAATTGGGGGTATGGAAAGAAACCCCATGCCAGTGGGTAAAGTGGGGCTTCCCCTGAAAAAAAAAATTTAAACTCTCTGCTGATTGTGAGTATGCAGTCTCTATTTCACAAATCATAATCCAAGCCTCACTTCCTTCATTTGATATAATATTAATATCTTCTTTAACAGTAATCATCATTTATTTAGTCTCTTTTCTCACAATCCCATATATTATTATATACAAATGGTCCTATATGGCCAAATCTACTCTTTTTGTGTAATTTTCATTAATATTTTATAGCCAACATTATTCCCAACATCTCTCAAAACTTCTTATAATTATTTTAACTATATTCCTTTAACCATGTTATTACTCTCCTACTCACTTATTTGATGCTCCAGTTCACCTTTTCACTTTCTCCAGCATTTTATATGTATATATATTTTAAATGTTTTCATTTGTACATTCTATTTTTATGCATATTTGCACATTATACATTCAGATGGTTACATATATATATTTTTTTGCATATTCATTTACTTAATAACATTTTATGATATGAAAAGCATAGTTTTTATAAAAAGTTTGGTGATGTATGCAAAGGTTGGTTGGATTAACTGATTATTCAATCATTTTTAATTGAGTAAATTGACAAATGCAAATTTAGGAAGATGTAGGAAGATGTGATTGGTCCTTGTGTTTTAATAGTAGTGTATAAGAAGTAACTGCTCCTGTTTTTTATTAACTCTGATGAAACCCACGGAGGTAGTGGGTGAAAGCGTTTCTTGCGCTCAGTAGTGTTTTACTAATAAAAGGAATTGTTCCGTGGATCCAGTTGGCGTCTTGCTCTTACTTTTTACAAGTTTTTTCGTTTACTGTGGTTTTCTGTTGTACCGAGCACTGGTTGAGTAATTCGCCTTTTTGGTAGACACGGACATTTACCTTTCGATAAATTGTGGACTGTATGCAGTGCTTTTTGTGTTTTTTGCTTTTTATTGCATTTTATTATGGAGCTAATAATGGAGCAGTTATTTCAGCAGCAGCTGCTATTAACACAGCGTATACTGTCTGCTTTAAAAGGGAACGAAGGTACCTGTGGTGAGGTGCAAAACAATCCAGAAGAGGTACAAAACGAAAATGCTGTTTTCTCTGATGTCGATGAGCAGATTTTCACGCTTCACTCTACCCCGGGTACATCGCGTAGTAATCCAGGTGCTAGTTATGGTTTGGGAGATCCTATTGGCAGTCGGACAACGCGTATGGGACCAGGAAGTGATGGCCACGCAGTTCCACTACCGGATTCGTCACCAAACGCTAGGAATGGACTACACGGGGAAAGAAATGTGGATTGTAGAGTTGCAGATTTAAAGTCTGTGCTAGTGGCGCCAAATTTTCCATTACAACGTAACGAACAAGGTATCCAAAGTTTGGACAAACAGATGGAAGCTTTTGAAAGAGCGTTAAAAAAGTTCAAGACAATTCAGATGGACAATGTGTTTTTGGAGAGATCGCTAGAGCTTAAACAAATTCCAAAGGGGCTCAGAGTTTTCAAGGTACCGTTTGGCTTTGAAAACAATGACAGTTTATTGCAAGAACTCACGGACATTTTTGATAATACTGGTATGCAATTAATCAAACTAATTATTAAAAACAACAATGATAGATTAAGTAAGTTAAAAGAATCTTTAACTGTTCTTGATAATAACATTAAAAAAGATTTGTTGTTTGAATATAACAAAAACAAATTTGATAGCATACTTAACGATATGAAAAGATATGTGAGTAAAGGGCTGGACATTAAAAATGAAAAGCTCCAGCGTGACACTAAGGATTATTTATGTAACACTGCATACACACATTTTCGGGATTTTAAGCGTTTTTTTAGGGTTCATTCTAAAGGCCCGTTTATCAATGAAAATGCATCAGTAGTACACAATGAAGAGGTAGTGGGGCAGGATAGAATGAATATGAACACGAATTTAGATGGTAATAGAGAAGTTTTTTTAGAAGAGCCTGTGCTCCGCAGATCAGAACGTTTAAGAGAGCGATTTCAGGGACAGAACCAGTACTACAACCAGCAGTACAATGGAGGGGGGAGGTACAAGTACCAAGCACGACATTATTAGATGAACAGCAGAAGTTTTATTGCTCAGGTATGTCCCAAGACTTAACAACTACAGGTTCAGTTACTAGGAGTAGCTACGATGTTTTAATTCAAGAAATTGGTGAAGCAGAGAATAAACAGAATGTCTTTAACGATATATTCACAATAGACAGTAGTAATGAGAGTAATATTAATAATGGAATGAATGTGAGTGCATATAAACTACATGGTCAGGATTGTAACATCAGTAATGGGCATTTTGCACATACAATGTTGAATGGACAAGATATTGATGACTGTGAGCAAAACCCAGGTCAAGTGTCAGAAAATGGTAAATGTGAAATTATTACAGGAGGTAGCTTTTCTGTTTACAATTTTACGGACAAAACTTTAAACAATAGTTACCTTTGACTTTTTATGAAGGGTTTTAAGTTTGTGCCTAATTATCAGGTGGACATAGGTAAATTATTAGTTAATCTAAAAATGTATACTAGAAGTTTGAACCTTAGAATTTATTTTAAGAACAAACTTGATTGCAAGATAGATATGGATACAAAAAATATTACCTTAAGAAGGTCCAGTACGTTTATTCCACCTAACAATCCTATTGTCCACTTATTTGAAATGTTTTGCGAAATGCAATTAAGAAAAACTTGGAAGGAAAGGAATTTTTATAAGGACAATTTAACTGAAGCAGAAAGGTTTTGTCTAAATGAGCTGAGTATGTCGGACAAAATGAGAATCATGAAACCAGACAAAGGGGGAGGGGTGGTCCTGATGACTAAATTGGATTATAACAACAGGATGAGTATGATGTTAAGTGATGAGACCACCTATAAGAGAGTAGCTAGGTATGATTTAACTAAGGCATACACAAAAGTTGATTGGCAATTATACGATTTATTGCTGGAAGGAATTATTACTAAGGCAGAATATGAGTACCTTTTGGTTGAACATCCTTTGACGCCATCAATTTTTGATATACCCAAAATACACAAAAATGTTTCTAACCCCCCTTTTAGGCCCATAGTTTCTGCAAAGCAGTCAAAAATGGAGGCTATAGCTCATTATGTGGATATAAATTGTAAGGAGATAGTTGCTAGTATTAAGCACATTCTAAAGGATTCATGGCACTGCCTAGAATTGCTTCACAATTTTAGAAATGAAAATTTGAAGGAAGTACATTTAGTGACAATAGACATTGTTAACTTATTTTCGGTAATCCCTTTGACTGAAGGTTTAGAATTATTTGAGAATAGTTTAGAGATGTTTGGTAATTTTCATACAGTAAAATGAAAACTTCTTGTTGATTTTATGGAAATGGTATTGAAAAACAATTTTTTCCAGCACGAAGGAGAATACTATCAACAATGTGCAGGTGTGGCAATGGGGGCTAGATGTGCCCCCATATATGCAAATTTAGTGTTAGCTATGTGGGAGAAAGAGAAAATATTTGAAAGTATGTACTGGTCAAAAATAGTTTTATATTTAAGGTTCCTTGATGATATATTAATATTTTGGAAAGGAAATAGAGAGGAATTCAACAATTTTGTGGGTTACTTAGAAGGTAGCACTACATTTTTAAAATTTACATACAAAATGGGAGAAGAGAGTTGTGAATATCTGGATTTGAAAATTTATAAGGATGATGATAATTTAAATTCTACAATACACCACAAAAAAACCTTTTCGAACTCTTATCTACATTTCGATAGCTGTCACCCTTATTTTCAGAAAAGAAATTTAGTAAAAGGACAAATGGTGAGGTTATCAAGAATAATAAGTGATGATTCAGAATTTACCAATGAGTTACTAAAACTGGAAAACATGTTTTTGGAAAGAGGATACCCAAAAAATTTAGTTGAAAGTATGAGGTATGAGGTGAGTAATAAAAGGAAAGATATGTTTATGCCATTACTGATACATGGTACCCTCAATAAAAATGATAATAAATATAACAAAGATGGGAAGGTAGGGGCTTTTTTAGTCCCCTATAGTAACAACATTAATCACTTTACGAACACTATTAAAGAATGTTACGAAAAGGTTTTTGTTAACCAAGCAGACATTTTACAGTATATAGGGAATGTGCCAGCTATAGTTTTCAGTAGAGGAAGGAACGTGAAAAACTATTTTGAAAGTCAAAGTTTATTTAAGAATTCCATAATGAGAAAGTGTGTTTTTTGTAAAAGTTGTCGATTTATCAACGACGGGCCATATGTCATACTGCAAGGTTACAACAGGACACTAAGATGTCCAGGAAATGTAAATTGTAACACTAAATTAGTTGTATATTTAGCTACATGCATGTCATGTTCCTCATTTTATATAGGGAAAACTAAAAGGAAACTCAGAGAAAGAATTGTAGAGCACAATAGAGATATTAAAAATAAGAAGGTTACTAGTTCCCTATATATACATAGTACAAAATGCAAATGCTTTAAGAGGTTTTTATTTTTTGTTATAGATAGGGTACCAGACATTAATTGTAATAACGAAGGGGATTTGAACACATTGTTGGAGACAAAAGAATGTTTATGGCAGTTGAGGCTAAATGCATGTACACAACCAGGATTAAATGAATATATATCTATTGCAAGTTATTTGAAAATGAAATCATATATTATATAGGTTTTTTAGGTATTTTAACATATTTGTAGATATATTATAGTGTACATGTATGAAACTGCTAAGGATTTTTTACCTATATTTGGTTTATATTTACCTATATATGGTATATACTTATATTCATTTTTTCATTTGTTAGAATATATGTTTTTAAATGAATTTCTTATGTATAGAACTCTGTGACACTTTGAGATACATAGACAAATTGCTTTTTTGCACATTATAACTATTTTTTAAAACATTTTTTAAAAAAACTTTTTAATATATATATATTTTAAATGTTTTTGCATATCATATTTCATTTGTACATTCTATTTTTATGCATATTTGCACATTATACATTCAGATGGTTACATATATATATTTTTTTTTTTTGCATATTCATTTACTTAATAACATTTTATGATATGAAAAGCATAGTTTTTTATAAAAAGTTTGGTGATGTATGCAAAGGTTGGTTGGATTAACTGATTATTCAATCATTTTTAATTGTGTAAATTGACAAATGCAAATTTAGGAAGATGTAGGAAGATGTGATTGGTCCTTGTGTTTTAATAGTAGTGTATAAGAAGTAACTGCTCCTGTTTTTTATTAACTCTGATGAAACCCATGGAGGTAGTGGGTGAAAGCGTTTCTTGCGCTCAGTAGTGTTTTACTAATAAAAGGAATTGTTCCGTGGATCCAGTTGGCGTCTTGCTCTTACTTTTTACAAGTTTTTTCGTTTACTGTGGTTTTCTGTTGTACTGAGGACAATATGATTGTTTTAATTTGTCAGGAGTTTAAACACAACAAAAAGTCCTAGGACTTTAAAGTTGAAACAATAAAGAAAACAGAGAATTATACCTGGTGCTTGAAACTCCTCAACAAGTAAGATGACTATTGCTCTCATAGGTATCAATAAGGTATTTATAGAATGTGTTCAGGACTTAGAGCATATAGTAATATTAGATCCTTCAGTACATTTGCAAATTCCAGAAGCAATACAAACTGCTTGGGACAGGAAATATGCCCCAGAGATCTGTTTATCAGGCATCATTATTAGCTCTGCCTCTTACTGTGCATGAGGTTCAGACAGCCATATCCACAGCTTGAAAAGTAGACCCCTACTTCCCTTGATGCTGAATACATCAGTTCAAAGTCCCAAACTTTTAAGTGTAAATGGTGCAGGTCGATTTATGAAGGATATTAGGTTACTTTCAAGGGTGAAGTAATTACTTTTAAATACTGTAGTATTTGTACAACAGAAAATTAGTTTAATCTGCAACTTGTGAATTATGTTTCATTTTTTTATATTGGCAATATTGTCAGGAAGCTCTATAAGAATTTTAGTGAACATATAAATGCTGTTAAAAAGTAAAGATATTACCAAAGCCTTAGACAGATACCATACTCTGTGTATGGATATTTGGAAGGGTTTGTGTGTGTGTGTGTGTGTGTGTGTGTGTGTGTGTGTGTGTGTGTGTGTGTGTGTGTGTGTGTGTGTGTGTGAGTGATCAACAAAGCAATTAATTGGCTGAAGAACAATAAGTAATATAAATAATCAGTGAAAACATAAGGATTCAAAGTGTCAGGCTAGATTTCATACTAATAGAATACTTGGAATGAATGGGCATCATAATATAAAAAGTATTTTAAATTATCATGCAATCAAATGATAGATTAATTTATGTTATTTTTCTGAACAAGTATTTGTTTAAAAATACTTATTTTAACAGTTTTTTAATAAAATGTTCCAATATTTATTTCAGCTATATTTATTCTATATAGTAGTGAGATATTAAATAATTGTATTCTTTATCATGACAATTCATTGTGTAACATGCTTTTTTAAGTAAACAAAAATTCATTTTATTTGTTACATACTTCTGCCAAAGTCCACATTGTCTGGGATTAAAGTACTAAATTGAGGATCAAATATATATTTTTATTTCTAGAGTGTCTCTATCTTTATTTTTTTATTTAACTTTGTACAACAGCGCCGATATAATTCTGAGTCAAGTAACATCTATACTTTGAATTATTAAGTATCTGACTGAAGTGATTTGTCACATGCACTGTGAGATGATAGACAACCATTTAACAGGCAGTACACTTTTACATCAACTCATTTATCACCTACTGTTCCATCTTACGGATCACTGATACCATCTGTCATTCTCAATTTCAGTTCTTACATTTATAAAAACTTTTATTGTGCTTAATGCATACGTATAAATATGTATACAACATGTAGAGGTACAATGGTATGTTTTGCATAACATTTTAAGTGTATTACTAAACTGTATCCCATTTCCTGTTTAACTTTATTTAGCTGTAAATTGCTTTTTTCTTTCTTATATTCTGTACTCTTTTGTTTATTATGTACAATTTTATTTTGGCACTTTCTGTACTTTCAGAATGAGATTGTAATTAGTCCACTGATTTCAGAAATTTAACACAGTAAACAAATTCAAATAAATAAAAAGTAAATAGAAAAATGTAAATATTTATCTTGTCCAGTATAAACATTGCCACTTTTGAGGCTGCATTTTACTAGTCTGAGGTTTAACTGCTTGTGTCTCACTTGCTTGCAGCTGGTTGCTCTTCTGTGCAATAGTGTGTGACAGATTAGAATTCACAGTCTGTGTCTATAAATAAGTGTGCCTTGTGAGGCAGTATAGTTATAATTGGGGGTATGGAAAGAAACCCCATGCCAGTGGGTAAAGTGGGGCTTCCCCTGAAAAAAAAAATTTAAACTCTCTGCTGATTGTGAGTATGCAGTCTCTATTTCACAAATCATAATCCAAGCCTCACTTCCTTCATTTGATATAATATTAATATCTTCTTTAACAGTAATCATCATTTATTTAGTCTCTTGTCTCACAATCCCATATATTATTATATACAAATGGTCCTATATGGCCAAATCTACTCTTTTTGTGTAATTTTCATTAATATTTTATAGCCAACATTATTCCCAACATCTCTCAAAACTTCTTATAATTATTTTAACTATATTCCTTTAACCATGTTATTACTCTCCTACTCACTTATTTGATGCTCCAGTTCACCTTTTCACTTTCTCCAGCATTTTATATGTATATATATTTTAAATGTTTTTGCATATCATATTTCATTTGTACATTCTATTTTTATGCATATTTGCACATTATACATTCAGATGGTTACATATATATTTTTTTTTGCATATTCATTTACTTAATAACATTTTATGATATGAAAAGCATAGTTTTTATAAAAAGTTTGGTGATGTATGCAAAGGTTGGTTGGATTAACTGATTATTCAATCATTTTTAATTGAGTAAATTGACAAATGCAAATTTAGGAAGATGTAGGAAGATGTGATTGGTCCTTGTGTTTTAATAGTAGTGTATAAGAAGTAACTGCTCCTGTTTTTTATTAACTCTGATGAAACCCACGGAGGTAGTGGGTGAAAGCGTTTCTTGCGCTCAGTAGTGTTTTACTAATAAAAGGAATTGTTCCGTGGATCCAGTTGGCGTCTTGCTCTTACTTTTTACAAGTTTTTTCGTTTACTGTGGTTTTCTGTTGTACCGAGCACTGGTTGAGTAATTCGCCTTTTTGGTAGACACGGACATTTACCTTTCGATAAATTGTGGACTGTACGCAGTGCTTTTTGTGTTTTTTGCTTTTTATTGCATTTTATTATAGAGCTAATGGAGCAGTTATTTCAGCAGCAGCTGCTATTAACACAGCGTATACTGTCTGCTTTAAAAGGGAATGAAGGTACCTGTGGTGAGGTGCAAAACAATCCAGAAGAGGTACAAAACGAAAATGCTGTTTTCTTTGATGTTGATGAGCAGATTTTCACGCTTCACTCTACCCCGGGTACATCGCGTAGTAATCCAGGTGCTAGTTATGGTTTGGGAGATCCTATTGGCAGTCGGACAACGCGTATGGGACCAGGAAGTGATGGCCACGCAGTTCCACTACCGGATTCGTCACCAAACGCTAGGAATGGACTACACGGGGAAAGAAATGAGGATTGTAGAGTTGCAGATTTAAAGTCTGTGCTAGTGGCGCCAAATTTTCCATTACAACGTAACGAACAAGGTATCCAAAGTTTGGACAAACAGATGGAAGCTTTTGAAAGAGCGTTAAAAAAGTTCAAGACAATTCAGATGGACAATGTGTTTTTGGAGAGATCGCTAGAGCTTAAACAAATTCCAAAGGGGCTCAGAGTTTTCAAGGTACCGTTTGGCTTTGAAAACAATGACAGTTTATTGCAAGAACTCACGGACATTTTTGATAATACTGGTATGCAATTAATCAAACTAATTATTAAAAACAACAATGATAGATTAAGTAAGTTAAAAGAATCTTTAACTGTTCTTGATAATAACATTAAAAAAGATTTGTTGTTTGAATATAACAAAAACAAATTTGATAGCATACTTAACGATATGAAAAGATATGCGAGTAAAGGGCTGGACATTAAAAATGAAAAGCTCCAGCGTGACACTAAGGATTATTTATGTAACACTGCATACACACATTTTCGGGACTTTTAAGCTGCTTTTTAGGGTTCATTCTAAAGGCCCGTTTATCAATGAAAATGCATCAGTAGTACACAATGAAGAGGTAGTGGGGCAGGATAGAACGAATATGAACACGAATTTAGATGGTAATAGAGAAGTTTTTTTAGAAGAGCCTGTGCTCCGCAGATCAGAACGTTTAAGAGAGCGATTTCAGGGACAGAACCAGTACTACAACCAGCAGTACAATGGAGGGGGGAGGTACAAGTACCAAGCACGACATTATTAGATGAACAGCAGAAGTTTTATTGCTCGGGTATGTCCCAAGACTTAACAACTACAGGTTCAGTTACTAGGAGTAGCTACGATGTTTTAATTCAAGAAATTGGTGAAGCAGAGAATAAACAGAATGTCTTTAACGATATATTCACAATAGACAGTAGTAATGAGAGTAATATTAATAATGGAATGAATGTGAGTGCATATAAACTACATGGTCAGGATTGTAACATCAGTAATGGGCATTTTGCACATACAATGTTGAATGGACAAGATATTGATGACTGTGAGCAAAACCCAGGTCAAGTGTCAGAAAATGGTAAATGTGAAATTATTACAGGAGGTAGCTTTTCTGTTTACAATTTTACGGACAAAACTTTAAACAATAGTTACCTTTCACTTTTTATGAAGGGTTTTAACTTTGTGTCTAATTATCAGGTGGACATAGGTAAATTATTAGTTAATCTAAAAATGTATACTAGAAGTTTGAACCTTAGAATTTATTTTAAGAACAAACTTGATTGCAAGATAGATATGGATACAAAAAATATTACCTTAAGAAGGTCCAGTACGTTTATTCCACCTAACAATCCTATTGTCCACTTATTTGAAATGTTTTGCGAAATGCAATTAAGAAAAACTTGGAAGGAAAGGAATTTTTATAAGGACAATTTAACTGAAGCAGAAAGGTTTTGTCTAAATGAGCTGAGTATGTCGGACAAAATGAGAATCATGAAACCAGACAAAGGGGGAGGGGTGGTCCTGATGACTAAATTGGATTATAACAACAGGATGAGTATGATGTTAAGTGATGAGACCACCTATAAGAGAGTAGCTAGGTATGATTTAACTAAGGCATACACAAAAGTTGATTGGCAATTATACGATTTATTGCTGGAAGGAATTATTACTAAGGCAGAATATGAGTACCTTTTGGTTGAACATCCTTTGACGCCATCAATTTTTGATATACCCAAAATACACAAAAATGTTTCTAACCCCCCTTTTAGGCCCATAGTTTCTGCAAAGCAGTCAAAAATGGAGGCTATAGCTCATTATGTGGATATAAATTGTAAGGAGATAGTTGCTAGTATTAAGCACATTCTAAAGGATTCATGGCACTGCCTAGAATTGCTTCACAATTTTAGAAATGAAAATTTGAAGGAAGTACATTTAGTGACAATATACATTGTTAACTTATTTTCGGTAATCCCTTTGACTGAAGGTTTAGAATTATTTGAGAATAGTTTGGAGATGTTTGGTAATTTTCATACAGTAAAACGAAAACTTCTTGTTGATTTTATGGAAATGGTATTGAAAAACAATTTTTTCCAGCACGAAGGAGAATACTATCAACAATGTGCAGGTGTGGCAATGGGGGCTAGATGTGCCCCCATATATGCAAATTTAGTGTTAGCTATGTGGGAGAAAGAGAAAATATTTGAAAGTATGTACTGGTCAAAAATAGTTTTATATTTAAGGTTCCTTGATGATATATTAATATTTTGGAAAGGAAATAGAGAGGAATTCAACAATTTTGTGGATTACTTAGAAGGTAGCACTACATTTTTAAAATTTACATACAAAATGGGAGAAGAGAGTTGTGAATATCTGGATTTGAAAATTTATAAGGGTGATGATAATTTAAATTCTACAATACACCGCAAAAAAACCTTTTCGAACTCTTATCTACATTTCGATAGCTGTCACCCTTATTTTCAGAAAAGAAATTTAGTAAAAGGACAAATGGTGAGGTTATCAAGAATAATAAGTGATGATTCAGAATTTACCAATGAGTTACTAAAACTGGAAAACATGTTTTTGGAAAGAGGATACCCAAAAAATTTAGTTGAAAGTATGAGGTATGAGGTGAGTAATAAAAGGAAAGATATGTTTAAGCCATTACTGATACATGGTACCCTCAATAAAAATGATAATAAATATAACAAAGATGGGAAGGTAGGGGCTTTTTTAGTCCCCTATAGTAACAACATTAATCACTTTACGAACACTATTAAAGAATGTTACGAAAAGGTTTTTGTTAACCAAGCAGACATTTTAGAGTATATAGGGAATGTGCCAGCTATAGTTTTCAGTAGAGGAAGGAACTTGAAAAACTATTTTGAAAGTCAAAGTTTATTTAAGAATTCCATAATGAGAAAGTGTGTTTTTTGTAAAAGTTGTCGATTTATCAACGACGGGCCATATGTCATACTGCAAGGTTACAACAGGACACTAAGATGTCCAGGAAATGTAAATTGTAACACTAAATTAGTTGTATATTTAGCTACATGCATGTCATGTTCCTCATTTTATATAGGGAAAACTAAAAGGAAACTCAGAGAAAGAATTGTAGAGCACAATAGAGATATTAAAAATAAGAAGGTTACTAGTTCCCTATATATACATAGTACAAAATGCAAATGCTTTAAGAGGTTTTTATTTTTTGTTATAGATAGGGTACCAGACATTAATTGTAATAACGAAGGGGATTTGAACACATTGTTGGAGACAAAAGAATGTTTATGGCAGTTGAGGCTAAATGCATGTACACAACCAGGATTAAATGAATATATATCTATTGCAAGTTATTTGAAAATGAAATCATATATTATATAGGTTTTTTAGGTATTTTAACATATTTGTAGATATAAACTGTTATACAACAAAAAACCAGAAGAACAAGCTGGAACAGAAGTATTCAGAAAGCCAATAGTCCACTCAGCGATATGAATCTCTGTATTTGTAGATATATTATAGTGTACATGTATGAAACTGCTAAGGATTTTTTACCTATATTTGGTTTATATTTACCTATATATGGTATATACTTATATTCATTTTTTCATTTGTTAGAATATATGTTTTTAAATGAATTTCTTATGTATAGAACTCTGTGACACTTTGAGATACATAGACAAATTGCTTTTTTGCACATTATAACTATTTTTTAAAACAATTTTTAAAAAAACTTTTTAATATATATATATTTTAAATGTTTTTGCATATCATATTTCATTTGTACATTCTATTTTTATGCATATTTGCACATTATACATTCAGATGGTTACATATATATATTTTTTTGCATATTCATTTACTTAATAACATTTTATGATATGAGAAGCATAGTTTTTATAAAAAGTTTGGTGATGTATGCAAAGGTTGGTTGGATTAACTGATTATTCAATCATTTTTAATTGTGTAAATTGACAAATGCAAATTTAGGAAGATGTAGGAAGATGTGATTGGTCCTTGTGTTTTAATAGTAGTGTATAAGAAGTAACTGCTCCTGTTTTTTATTAACTCTGATGAAACCCACGGAGGTAGTGGGTGAAAGCGTTTCTTGTGCTCAGTAGTGTTTTACTAATAAAAGGAATTGTTCCGTGGATCCAGTTGGCGTCTTGCTCTTACTATTTACAAGTTTTTTCGTTTACTGTGGTTTTCTGTTGTACCGAGGACAATATGATTGTTTTAATTTGTCAGGAGTTTAAACACAACAAAAAGTCCTAGGACTTTAAAGTTGAAACAATAAAGAAAACAGAGAATTATACCTGGTGCTTGAAACTCCTCAACAAGTAAGATGACTATTGCTCTCATAGGTATTAATTAAGGTATTTATAGAATGTGTTCAGGACTTAGAGCATATAGTAATACTAGATCCTTCAGTACATTTGCAAATTCCAGAAGCAATACAAACTGCTTGGGACAGGAAATATGCCCCAGAGATCTGTTTATCAGGCATCATTATTAGCTCTGCCTCTTACTGTGCATGAGGTTCAGACAGCCATATCCACAGCTTGAAAAGTAGACCCCTACTTCCCTTGATGCTGAATACATCAGTTCAAAGTCCCAAACTTTTAAGTGTAAATGGTGCAGGTCGATTTATGAAGGATATTAGGTTACTTTCAAGGGTGAAGTAATTACTTTTAAATACTGTAGTATTTGTACAACAGAAAATTAGTTTAATCTGCAACTTGTGAATTATGTTTCATTTTTTTATATTGGCAATATTGTCAGGAAGCTCTATGAGAATTTTAGTGAACATATAAATGCTGTTAAAAAGTAAAGATATTACCAAAGCCTTAGACAGATACCATACTCTGTGTATGGATATTTGGAAGGGTTTGTGTGTGTGTGTGTGTGTGTGTGTGTGTGTGTGTGTGTGTGTGTGTGTGTGTGTGTGTGTGTGTGTGTGTGTGTGAGTGATCAACAAAGCAATTAATTGGCTGAAGAACAATAAGTAATATAAATAATCAGTGAAAACATAAGGATTCAAAGTGTCAGGCTAGATTTCATACTAATAGAATACTTGAATGAATGGGCATCATAATATAAAAAGTATTTTAAATTATCATGCAATCAAATGATAGATTAATTTATGTTATTTTTCTGAACAAGTATTTGTTTAAAAATACTTATTTTAACAGTTTTTTAATAAAATGTTCCAATATTTATTTCAGCTATATTTATTCTATATAGTAGTGAGATATTAAATAATTGTATTCTTTATCATGACAATTCATTGTGTAACATGCTTTTTTAAGTAAACAAAATTCATTTTATTTGTTACATACTTCTGCCAAAGTCCACATTGTCTGGGATTAAAGTACTAAATTGAGGATCAAATATATATTTTTATTTCTAGAGTGTCTCTATCTTTATTTTTTTATTTAACTTTGTACAACAGCCGATATAATTCTGAGTCAAGTAACATCTATACTTTGAATTATTAAGTATCTGACTGAAGTGATTTGTCACATGCACTGTGAGATGATAGACAACCATTTAACAGGCAGTACACTTTTACATCAACTCCTTTATCACCTACTGTTCCATCTTACGGATCACTGATACCATCTGTCATTCTCAATTTCAGTTCTTACATTTATAAAAACTTTTATTGTGCTTAATGCATACGTATAAATATGTATACAACATGTAGAGGTACAATGGTATGTTTTGCATAACATTTTAAGTGTATTACTAAACTGTATCCCATTTCCTGTTTAACTTTATTTAGCTGTAAATTGCTTTTTCTTTCTTATATTCTGTACTCTTTTGTTTATTATGTACAATTTTATTTTGGCACTTTCTGTACTTTCAGAATGAGATTGTAATTAGTCCACTGATTTCAGAAATTTAACACAGTAAACAAATTCAAATAAATAAAAAGTAAATAGAAAAATGTAAATATTTATCTTGTCCAGTATAAACATTGCCACTTTTGAGGCTGCATTTTACTAGTCTGAGGTTTAACTGCTTGTGTCTCACTTGCTTGCAGCTGGTTGCTCTTCTGTGCAATAGTGTGTGACAGATTAGAATTCACAGTCTGTGTCTATAAATAAGTGTGCCTTGTGAGGCAGTATAGTTATAATTGGGGGTATGGAAAGAAACCCCATGCCAGTGGGTAAAGTGGGGCTTCCCCTGAAAAAAAAAATTTAAACTCTCTGCTGATTGTGAGTATGCAGTCTCTATTTCACAAATCATAATCCAAGCCTCACTTCCTTCATTTGATATAATATTAATATCTTCTTTAACAGTAATCATCATTTATTTAGTCTCTTTTCTCACAATCCCATATATTATTATATACAAATGGTCCTATATGGCCAAATCTACTCTTTTTGTGTAATTTTCATTAATATTTTATAGCCAACATTATTCCCAACATCTCTCAAAACTTCTTATAATTATTTTAACTATATTCCTTTAACCATGTTATTACTCTCCTACTCACTTATTTGATGCTCCAGTTCACCTTTTCACTTTCTCCAGCATTTTATATACTTTTAAAATATATTATATTACTGTCTCCAAAATTCTTTTCATAGCTTGTATTGCCATGCCATTCTCTTTGTTTTTTACAAGTTATATGTTTTTTTAATGTTTCATCCAAAATGGAAATAACTCTTCATTTTTGACTTGCAAAACAAAGTTCTGCCTATACAGTAGATTTTTCAGTCATAACATATTTTCTTCATATAGTTTTCTTTTTTCCTTTCTCACAGCCTGTACTCATCTTCTTCTTTAGACATTTCTCACATTCTTGCAACAACTTTTCATGGCTTTTATTTCTTGTTTCACCAACATTTGTTTTATATTATTAAATACTATTTTCTATACTTTTCTTTTTATGCTATCACCGCTGTTTCAAAGTAACATAAAAAGCATCACTGATCAATAGTCTGTCCATATTCTATTCATCACAACCATGAGATAATTTTCTATTTCTATATTACTCATTAAGCCCGTAATGTCTTTGCATCCATTAGATAGCCTTCCATACTTACTATCCTTAAACTTATAGCTAAATAGCCAAAGAAAAATAGTTCAAATGTATCACATTTTTCTTCTCTCAGCACTTTAGAAAAAATATTACCAGTTTCAGTTTTGAAATAACTTTTCATGTATTTGTATTCCTTTTTTGCCTATATGTAACTAACCAATTTTATTTATCACTTGAAAGGTATTAACATCTTTACCTATTTTCATGTGTTTTTTTTTTCTTAAATTACAATTAAAGCCCCATATTATCATTATCTCCATTTTTGGCATTACATATATTTTCATTTTTTAAAAAAAATTGTCATCCCTTTTTTATCTAGTGTAAATGCATATACACCTATTAACCTCCTTACTGTGTGGTGATCCCTAATATCATACACATCTACCTGGAATCACCAAGATAAAATCCAAAATATTAATAGTTATTCTTGAATAAATATCCTCCCAAAAACTCCATCTAATTTCCTTCCTCATATAATTTCATCATTTTTTTTTGTTCACTATTGAATTTGCTAATAATCTTACAAACAGATCATATAACATTTTTACCTTGATATCATTTAAAAAACACATAAGTTCATTTTTTTAATTTGGTAAACTGCTAGCATTCAACCAAGGAACATTTAGACTATCCATTCCCATTTTTAACATGTGTTGTTGTTGCAGCAGCCTTATGTTTCTATTGTGCATCATTTTTGGCAATAGATCCTCTACCTACCTTTTCCTCTTCATTCCTTTCTACTATTTTTTCTGAGCTTAACATTTCACACTGTTTCTGTACATCTAAATTATAAACAAATTTCCCACATCATCAAGGTCCTGCACAACTGTCACATCCTGCACATTGTTGACCTCCTCCTCATTTTAACTCCATCAATCCAAATTCTCTACAAAATATTTTACACTTACTAGCAACACAACCAACCTACCCCATATGGAACACATTTTCTTTTATTACTAGCTACTCAATGGAAATGTTTTGCATTGACCCAATACCTCAACATTCATTTTTCCATCATTATACATAGTAAAACCTGGCAAGTGACAAATATTTCCTTTTATGCCATCACAGTAATCATTTATACCCCAAACTGCTTTCCATAGCCTCCTTTTAACAAAACTTTTTTTATGTCCATACTTTGTTTATATTTATTTGGGAAGGCTTCTTTGGTTTCATCTACAGTCTTTTCAGAAGTTCTAAACTGAATTCTTAGTTTTCTTATTAGATCCATGATGAAAAAAAAAAGATTTTTGTCATATGCTGCCAAAATCTTTTCACCAAATCAAAGGATTAAAATGTTAATTCACAAAATGTTTCCACATTAATAGGTATGAAAACACAACAGAAATATCTTAGTTGAAAAAACATAAAGGATTAATTACTTTGTCCCATAAAAAGTATCTGTCTATGGCCTTGACATTCTGCATTTCAATTTGTAAAACAAGTTTCTTCTTACCACATGAAATATTTTTAGCAGTAAAACTTCTTTTACTACTCTGCGATCATGCAACATTAGCATTAGTTTTATCCTTTACCTTTTCAGTAGAGTATGTAATTGTCCCACCTTGTGATTTTACTCCAGAATAAATGCATTGCTTTTTGTTGCAAAATTAAGTAATAAGTCATGACTGCAGTCTCCTTACTCTCCATAAATTTTCCCTTTGAGATCTCTAGCCAAGACACTGCTCCAGCATCTCACCCCGTCTTCAATCATCCTGCACACAGCATTCCATTTCCAATCTATCTTCCTTCAAGCAAATGCCCTGTATCTGCCCAATTTACATCCATTTCACATCTTTTATTCTCAGCTGCATTTAAATTGTTAATACTACAGATCCCCTCCTGCTTAGCCACACCATCAGTTTGATTCTCTTCATATGCCATTGTGGTACTTTCTGGCAGCAGCCCTCAAGTTGAGCATTAATTAGAAAAAATATGTGTTTGTATTATTTACAAATTATTCTGCATTACTTACATATTTTTGCAGTCCTATATCCATCCTATTTATATATTTTGTATTTCTTCATCCATAAAACAACTCATTTTTGTATATACTTCTTCCATTCCCATGTCCGTAATTTCTTCCATTCTCCCCAATTCTGTTCCTTTAAACAATTTCTCATTTCTACAACTACAGTACATATTCATCCCATCTGAATTGTCATTCAAAAGAGGCGAGCCACTTTCTGATCTGCGACTGAAGGACAGGTCTCCGCGAATTGGTGATCAATCATGTAGGCTCAGGTAAGGTGAATCTACTTTTTTCTGTTTTCTGTTTTAGATCAGGGACTAGATGTGTATTGTTTTTGTTAAACTGTATTTTTCTTACAAGTCAGGGACAAAAAATATTACTATCTTGTCATAGATCATGAGAAACAGAATAAGTAGGCAGTCATTCTGAAGAGACTATAACAAAATCCCTGGTACCACGTTAAAATATAAGAGAAGTTATGTAACAATCAAAGGGTATAACAAAATGGGTAATAATTGCACAAAATACCCCAAAATCTGCCGTTAACAGAAGACACAAAATACATGCAGTCGCAGCACGCCGACAATATTAAATATTATTCAAAATGGGTTAATAAGTACGAATTCAATAGAAAATTAGAAAAATCCTCACTTATCCAACTTGTTAAACAGCTCAAAACTGATCCCAAAGGTCGGGTAAAAAAGCAATGTAAATTAGGAATTCCACAGGCACACAGGTGGGTTGAGGAAGTAAACCGTAGGGAACAAAAGAACAAAAATTCAAAAGCAATGTTTTTAGATAAGGAGGATAATAACTTAGTAATAGCATCAGCACCTCCGCCTCCCTTACCGGAATATGAAGCAAGTGAACAGGTTAGTCCACCCCCACGATATCCTGTGGTCACTGAAGATAGAGGCATTATGAAAATAAAACCGTATATTAGAGATCCCATCGAGACCAGGTCTCGAACAAAGGCAGGTAACTCAAATAAAGGCATCGAGTTATGGCAAATGGTTAAGAATTCATGATCTATAAATGAAGGAGAAGAAATATGCCCACTTATAGAAGTACCCAACCCTCAGGCAGGTCAGGACAATCAGGACCCAACTATTTTAGTGTATAGAAATAACAATGAAAAATAACGCTGAAAATCCAAGATACGTTTTCGATCAACTATCTTCATCAGAATAAGCATAAAATATGCTTATTCTGATGAAGATAGTTGATCAAAAACGTATCTTGGATTTTCAGCGTTATTTTTCATTGTTATTTCAATAAACGGAGTTCTGGTGGAGTGCGAGTTTCCCTTGTGGTGTCCTTGGCAAAATTCAGCAGTTGTTACAAGTCTAATTCATTTTGCCTACATCTCTCTTTGTGGTTCTTTTATTTTAGTGTATAGACCTTGGACTCCGGAGGATATCCGGAAAGCCACTGAGGGAATCCCCCATCCAAAGGTTAATTTTAGAAAATTCTCTGAAGATTTACAAGGAATGAGGCTGAGTTATAACTTAATCAGAGAAGAGGTAGAAAAGGTAGTTAGACAAATAGTAGGGCCAGATTGGCATATGATTAGTGGGAACTGGAATCCCCGTGATGCTGCACAAAGACCCCTCCCACATAGCAGCGCAGAATTAGACACCAGAGTAAAAGA
The DNA here is from genome assembly GCF_019279795.1 of Protopterus annectens. Lineage (NCBI taxonomy): Eukaryota > Metazoa > Chordata > Ceratodontiformes > Protopteridae > Protopterus > Protopterus annectens. The sequence goes on along the minus strand of NC_056742.1, from coordinate 213,710,400 downwards.
TCTGACCTGACAGACCGCATCTCTGAAAAATGGAAACCTAAGGCAGACTGGACTTGCATTAATCAATGCATCCAACAAGAAGGTGAAACTATTGACCGGTATTATGCCAGACTATTAGAGTGTTTTAATAACCACTGTGGAATGCAGGTTCCTGAAGATCAAACACAAGATTCCCCATATGAACAGCAGTTAAAAAATGCATTTTTAAAGGGCAGTATTGCACCTATAAGCAGTTTTATTACAAAACACATGGTAGATCATCGTACAAGCAGGTTACAGTCATTACTTGAATATGCTAGGCATGCCAAAAGGCAATTCAATAGCAAAAAGAAAAAGAAAGCTCAAATATTTTCTGTAGAAGATGGAGCAGAAGTTTATGTAGTACAGTCCAGGAAAAAAGGGCAAGAAAAATGCACAGGGAAACAAACAATCTGATCAATGATCAGGGGACTTTGAAGGGCGATAGAAAAGGGATGAATGTTTTAAATGCGGTAAAAAGGGACACTTGGCAAAGGATTGCAATAAAAATAAGAAGGCAACAACGGAAAACAAGGAGGGTGAGGACTGACTATATGGTAGTCAGGAATCACTAGAAGGGGCTAGCGAAGAAGGGACAAATGAGAATGTGATAGAGGGAGTAGAGGAAGTGCAGGAAGTAAGTGACAATGAAGAAGATGAAATATTAGACCTAGCTTTATTGAGCTTAGAGCTCTATTTAGCAGACACGAAACCAGAAGTTACACTCTTGGTAGAAGGGAGGGAAGTCAAATTCTTGTGTGACTCAGGGGCATCACAAACCCTGATACATCCCTCCAAACTACCAGAAAACACAGAGACACCTGATTACATATTGGTCAAAGCAGCTAATGGACAGCTGTATCGGTAGCCACTCTCCATTAACATTGCAATAACTGATCCAGTTTCAGGATTGACACAAAAAAGCAAAATTGTTGTTTCTGCAAAATGCCCAGTAAACCTCTTGGGCAGAGACCTCATGCAGCTATTTGGTATAGCAGTAGTCCCAACCATGCAGGGTATGGAAGCACAGCAACAAATTGATACCTTTGCAGTGCAATCGGAGGGTGAAATGTTTTATTGGTACAGCCAGGACTTGGTTACGACTGGTCCAAGGACTGCAACTGAAGAGCTAATGAATGTAGCCATCAGCAAATTCCCCTCCCTTGACATTGATAAGCAACACCTGTTGCACTGTACCCTGTATTATTGTAACACACCAGGACTTGATAAGGAATATGAGCAGGAATTATTTAGGAATTATGCAAAAAGATTGATATTGCGTAACCTGTACTGGGACACAGAAGGGAACAGTGTAGCCAGCTGTTCATTGCCACAGGAGTTCTTTGCACTTTATAAATCTAATCGATTACCACATGTTAGCCTAACCAAAAACAGAAATATAGAATGGGCAGACCTAGGAGAAAAAGTCACGAGATCGGAGAAACAGACAGAACTAGAACTGTCAGAACAGGGAATACAAATACAGAAGTTGAATTGGATAACTCAGACCAACCCAGCTGTGCACTTGCAGTCTGGTGAGGGCAGCTGATTGACACTCCTGTTAAAGGAGGAAGAAAATGCTTTACAAAATATACCAGAGACTCTCTGGTCAACAGGAAAATCAGATGTAGGACTCATTTGTACAGCAGGACCAGTTACTATCACGCCAAAGTCAGCATTCAGACCACAAAAAAGACAGTATCCCTTAAGAAAAGATGCAGAGGCAGGGATAAAGCCTATTATAGCAGTACTTGCAGCTGCAATGGCAGTACAGGCTTCGGCCTCAGTAGTCTTATTCCACCCTCTCATTTTGAGAGTACCTCATGCAGTTGCGATTATTTTACTATAAGAAAAGGTGGCATATCTTTCCCCTGCTAGGCATCTTTCCTGTATGACTATATTGTTGAGCCAACCTCACAGGACAATTGAGCGATGCACAACTTTGAATCCTTCTACTCTGCTCCCGACCCATGCAGACAGCACACCGCACTGCTGCCTGCAGGTAATTGAGCAAAAGACACTACCTAGAAAAGATCTCATGGATGTCCCCTTGGATGATGCCAAGGTGACATACTACACGGATGGCTCATGCGAAAGGGGTCCTGCAGGACAGAACCTAATAGGATATGCAGTAGTTTCTGATACTGAGATTTTAGAAGCAAAACCTTTACCACACAACTTATCTGCACAGGCAACAGAATTGATTGCCTTGACACGGGCATGTACCTTAGCAAAGGGTAAATGTGTAAACATTTTTACTGACAGCCAGTACGCTTTTTCTACTGTACATGTTTTTGCACAACAGTGGAAAAACCAGGGAATGATAACATCTACTGGCAAACCTATAAATCATGCACAGTTTATCTTAGATCTTTTAGAATCTATTCAGTTACCTCAGAAAGTAGCCATTTGTAAATGCACAGCTCACACCAAGCAACAAGATAGGATTTCAAAAGGTAATGCGAGAGCTGATACAGCTGCAAAACAAGCAGCTACAGAAGTATTTATTTTAAATGAGGAATTACAACCCTCTGAGATTTTAGACTTAGAAATGTTAAAAACAATGCAGACACTCACTACGCAAGCTGAAAAACAATGATGGGTAAAACGAGGGGCAATTCTCGAAAAGGGGCTGTACATCTCTAGAGAAGGGAAACCGATACTACCATCTAATTTGATTAGATATGCAGCTTTGTTGAGCCATGGGCAGTGCCATGTCTCAACAGGGGGGATGGTACAGCTGGTGAACCAGGTGTTCACAACGTACGGATTTACAAACTACTCTAAAAAATTTTGTTTGATGTGTCAGATTTGTAACAAACATCATGCACAAGGGGCATTAAAGCCCAAGCAAGGAAGTTTCCCTACACCACCATATCCATTTCACACTATCTGCATGGATTTCATAGAAATGAACAAATGTGAAAATAAGAAGTATTGTCTTGTCATTGTAGATATGTTTTCAAGATGGGTGGAAGCCTTTCCAACCAAAAATCCAGATGCAGCCACGGTAGCAAAAGTACTTGTCAAAGAAATCATCCCTAGATTCGGCATTCCGAAAAGGATCTACAGTGACAATGGTATAAACTTTGTAAACCAAACCATACAGCAGTTAAGTAAGCATTTTGGTATTTCTTTAAAAAATCATTGTGCATACCATCCACAATCTGCAGGGCTAGTTGAAAGGCATAATGGTATATTAAAAAACAAATTGAGAAAATTGATAGCTGAGACAGGGAAAAATTGGATATACTGTTTACCCCTGGCACTGTTGAGCATGAGAACTGTCCCTACAGCAAAATGATTGACTCCTTTTGAAAGGTTATTTGGAAGGGCTTACTATACACCCTAGTGGAAACTTCTCATGTCATCAGACCAGGAAGCTGATTTTACACTAGCTGAATATATGAAGAAAGTCATGAATTCTAAACATCTGTTGCAGTCAAATTCTGTTTCAGATAGAAAGCAATCTGAGACATCAGAAGTGGCAGTAGTGACATCCGGGGACTGGGTGTGGATAAAAGTTATCAAGAAGAAGAATTGGTCATCGCCAAAGTGGGAAGGTCCCTACCAGGTGCTTCTTTCAACACCCATTGCAGTCAAGATAGCAGAGCAAGCTGTGTGGATCCACCTGATGCACTGCAAACTTGTTAAGAACTTTGAACTGGACAAAAATCTTACCTCTCCATCGGGGTCCTCAGCACAAAGTCTGGCTACAAAAGGGGGTCAGATCAATAGGATTGATCCGTCTCAACCCCAGTGAAGAAACCATTGGTGCTGAAGGTCCTATTAGGGCAGAGAGTAAGAACATGTCTGAAATAAAGATGACAAAATCCAGTAAGATCCAAATGTACCTATTCAGAAGAGTCGGAGAAAACAGGAATGCAGAAAAAACGTTTCCTCGGAAGTATTGCATAACCATCCTGTTGACTGTACTAGTGACAATAATCTTTTTGTTGTGGCCATTCCTTTTCACAGCCACACAAACTGAACTGAACAAGCATGCAGAGTTGTACGCAGAGTGGCACCCAAACTTCAACACTTACCAGGCAATCAAATATGTGTATGCTGAGACCTTCAATGTTTTGAATTGCTGGATTTGCACAGCTTTGCCAAAAGCATATGGGGGTTATTGTTAACTTCAGTCCCCTAAGAGCCAACAAGACCTGGGAAAACTTAGTCTATGAAAATCAGATGTCACATCACAAGATAAAGTAGCATTGCACTTGTCTGTTCGACAGAAGGGGACTGTGTGTTTTTACAAAAATGATACAGTTCAGGTGGGTTGGAGCAATTGCAATGTGACTATTCTGTATAGATGCTACAATAAAACTGATAACACAGGATCCTATTGCAACACGAGCTATGATTCATTTGTTGAACTGATGCATAGGACAACTGATGAAGTAAAACTTAATGCTGACCTTTATAGACAACTGTCTATGATAGACAAAAAAATGTTTCATCCAGAGCCAAGACATAGTAAAGTTACTACCAAAGTAGAAGACTGTTATTTTGTATGTGGTAGGAAAGCATACAAGTGGTTACCTGAGAATTGGTCTGGCAGTTGTTATTTGGGGTACCTGGTTCCGGTCATATGACACACAGCAGTTTTACCTCAAGGGAAAATTCGGCATGTCTGACGAGAAATCAAGAAGCCTGTCAATCCTGTGGGGCAAATCAATGCAGGCTGGAAAAACCATCATGCTGTGACCTTAGGGAAAAATGGACTGTCACATATGGACTTGGGTGATACTATCATCTCATGGGCACTTGTATTGCCAGCATATGGAGCAACAAAATCAATCTGGGAACTGAGAAAATTGTCTAAACTTCTCGAAATAATGAGCAATGCAACCTTTTCTGCCCTAGAATTGGTGACTGATGAACTGACTGCCATGAGAACTGTAGTGCTCAAAACTGCATGGCTCTCGACTTCACCCTAGTGGCAAGAGGAGGTACGTGCGCTTTAATCCAGGAGGAGTGCTGTTCATATATTCCTGACAATAAACATGAGATAGACAATCATCTTGAGGTAATTCAGCAGGTGTCAGCTTGGACCAAATCCATTGATGGACTTTTTATAGAGATTGTTTGGGGGGGAGAGGCAGTACCCTGATGAACATCCTGATTGCCATCTGTGTAGGAATGATACTACTGGTGATATGTGTGTGCTGCTGCATCCCCTGCATGAAAAGACTGATTAAAGACTTTATAGACATGCCAGTTTCAGAAACCTTATACCAAGGTGCTGAACATGAAGAATTGTTAAAAATCTGAAAATGCTTTCATAAGTTTAAACTGAATGACTCTCTTAACTGCAAATCCCGAGTAGGAAGAGGTTAGGGGAAGAAAAACTGTTTATGCTTATCCTGAAAGTAGAATAAAAGTATTAAAAGGAGGGAAATGTTAGAAAAATATGTAATAGTAATATGTATGCTTAGTGCATTTAGTGCATTCGAGATTTAAAAGGGTTAATACATTTATTCTGTTCACACTGCATGAATCTGTACATCCATTAGAAACTTAACAAGAAGCATTTTATTTTATGCTAATGTCAGCAAATAACAAGAAGTAATTCATTTCTGCTAATATCATGAAAATTAACAAAGGGATATTGATTTGTGCTTATGCCATGAGAAAACATGCAGCTGCTAGAAGCTGTTGATAAAGAAAACAATAGTTGCTTGAAAGTTTAAATCGTAGTTAACATTACTTGTACTGAAGCTAGAAATGTACCTTGAATCTAGCTAAAATGTAACACATGTATTAGAACAGTACAATAGAAGAATTGAAATGTTGAAATGGACTGACATAATCCCAAGGCCAGGTTGTTTTTCTCAAAATGTTTTTGCAGAATGACAGATATTTTAACTTGGTCAGCAATAAGTCTAACAATATTTTCTGTAGAACATACAGAAAGCTGTGTCTAACTACGTCAGCAATAGAACGTAACATTTTCTATGTGACAGGAAGAGAACTGTATAAGTATAACCTACTAGTCATTAATCATTTAGACAAACCCTGTGCATACATGCTTTGTCTCCTTTCTGCAAGTAATAAAGGGTGCCTTGCTTGAACCTAATGTGAATTGGTCTTTGAAGTTTTTTCTTTTGACAATGTCATTCATCTATTCTCTGCTTAGTGAAACTAAATTGTCTACATAAGACAGAGATACTGGTACCTCAATTTCTTTTCCCATCTTCAAACATACTTTATCAATTTCTGGCATACCATTTGGAATAATTGCATTTATTATTACAACAAAAATACACCTTTTAAAGGGTCATCTATTCATCACTCATCTTCTCACCCTGTTCTTTTTTCCCATATATTCATTTGCCAGTATTTTCACCCATGAATTTTCACAGTAAGTCTTTATAACTATCAATATGCTTTTATTCCAAATTCTTCCATTTCCCACATCATTTCATGGCATAGCTTATCAAATGCCTTCTCTACATTACTCATAATTAACCTCATCTCATTTTTTCTCTGACAAGATCGTACTTATTTCCTTTACTTTTAATGTTCTTTTTATTTCTCTCCATTCTACAGTAATTCACCATTTCCTACTACTTCATTCAGCACTTTTTGCATCCTTTTTCTATTATTCTTATAGATATTATATTATCTGTATCCCCTAAAGTCATAGATCTCTAATTTCATATATCTTTCCTTTGATGTATTTTCCAAATATATTTTATCTCCCTGCTACATATTTCTTCCTGTAATATTCCTTTACATAATTATTTATTTAATATTTTATAGAAAAACACATTTTCTTCCATCTCCATTCATTTGTAAAACTCATAACTTAGTCCATCTACCCCTGGTGCTGACTCTTTTCTCCATTCTTTTATTACCTCCTGCATTTCCTCCTAGTCATCTCCTTTTCTAGTTCTATTTTAGTACCTTCAGATGTTTTTAACACCAAATCCCTGTTTCTCAACTCCTTTATTTTCATACATTGAATCCCATACTGACACAAATGTTCTCCAGGAGGGGGTTGACAGAGACAAACAACTGGTGTTAGAGCATTGGACTAAAACTAAATTTCAAAAAATGCATAATAGTATATGTCAGGAAATAATCCACTCCTGGTAACTATCATATTGACAACACACTCCTTAGAGTTGACCCAGTAGTCAGGGATTTTGGGACACACACATAGTAATCTAGCCTATGACCATCTCATATCTACAGTAGTGAGGAAATTATTCTATGTTGCACAACTTATAAACAAAGGTATGGCATCTAAGTCCAAGGAAGTCATTGTTCCACTGTATTTGGCATTCATCACACCTATCATTGAGTACAATGCCCACTTTGATATGTAACTAACCAGACATATCCAGTAATTGGAAGGTCCACAGAGGTTACTCACTAAACAAATGCAGGGCTTAAGTAAAATGTCCTATGCAGACTGCCTCAAGTCTCTATCACTGTATTCTGGTTCCTACAGGCTTTTGAGTGGAGATCTATGCCTGATATACAGTGCATTGTCAGGCCCCACTCTGATGAACCTCTTGCTTATCTGCAAAACAAATAGCACCAGAGTTACCCATTCTAAAGACATAAACCTTGCCTGTGATATAAATAGGACCTGCTGGAGATACAGGTATGTATCCCAGAAATTACCTCATCTATATAACAGGCTCCCCATCTATGTGAGGCAGAGTCCCTTCATAACCCAATTCAAGTCCAGCTTGGACAATTCGATGGGGAATAGGAAATTCATCCCTGCTTTGGCACCTATGTCTCTAATGGAAATGGGCAACTCATAAATTGTTCATCTCCCAGGCCTTGGCTTCAGTGGTGGCTGGTGACTTCAAATCAAAGGGGGGCTGCAGGAGACAGCTGAATGGGTGGGGTCAATGGGAATGGGTGTGACCAACAAGAAAGCGGAGGAGCTATGCTCAAAACCACAAAAACTGTAACTTTAAATAAATACTCTGCCCGGGGTGCCAAACCATCATTATGAGAGTCCAATCAAGACAAAATGAAGTGTAGAAGAAAAGACATATTTCAATCCATTGGCTGCATGACAGCTTACTTAATATCTAGATGGAAACAAAAAGGTTGTGAGGCATGAAAAAATAAATTATTTTTTAAATACATTACTGGAATGCTAGTGAAAATCAAGTATAAGAAAAACGAGCAGCACTCAACTCAAACCACTTCTCCTTGTACTCCAGTTCTAATTATAATTTATATTCAGCTTTATTAAAGTACCAAGTAGCATGCTGAAAGTAGCAATCTCTGTGATACCTCTACTTGTAAAAATGTTTCTTATCCAAAAAAGACCTGCTGCCTGACAACTATCTACTTGTTTCATGGGGAAAACATGATCAAAGTAAAAAGTGAAAATCAAACAGGAAACAAGCACAAAATACATTGCTTAAATGATTACTGCACAGGATATGGACCACACATGATAGACTGGCATTCTGTTTAGTTTGCTGGTAAAGCCTGTAATGAGCTCTTAAAATAATGTTATCCTGGCCTTTATACAAATACTGTCATATGCATTTCAATACCCAAGGTTTATATGTTATCTAGTTATGTAAGCATTCTCTTCATGGCAACAACACAAAGGCTTTCAATGTTGGCAATTCTTTAACAGTATGCTTATTAAAACTTACTTGCATCTTACAATCTCAGACAAGCTTACTAGATGGTCATTAAAGCACTGCTACTTAAACACAGAGCAACAGACACTTTCTGAATAATAATAAGCATAAATCAACAGTATAAAAATATGACAGAAACCAGAACATTCTGAAAAATCAAGGACAGATGAAAAGCCATTGTAGTACTTGTGTCTACCTGGGATGGGGGGATCTTCTGCACATTTACACTGCATAAGTGCTCCTTGCCTTGCTTGGACACATCCAGAGTCACTACATGGGGGAGTGGGGTGCAATAAGTATGTCACAATTTGAAATGTCTCTGGCTGACTGTGATGGCCCTGACACATTTGTCATACCTCTCAATCTCAGAGCAAGAAATCTGGACAAAGCCATACATAGAAGTGGGACAAAGGCCCAAAAATAAGGACACTTTTTAAATATTGCTCTTATAAACTTAGAAAGATAATAGAATAGTAGGTCTTGCATTAGTATGAATTTTCTGAAGAGTATGAAATCTGAAACTGAAATGTCTGTCATTATTTTCTAACTTCTTTCTTTAATGATTTGCCACTAATTTGCCAAAAAAACACAATTTTATGAAAAATGGACCAAAAATGTGATTCAAAAATATAAAATAGCCACACAATACTGCTGGGAACCTGTTAAAGAAGGGACACTTTTTAATATTAGTACTGCTAACTTGAGCAGCTTACAAAATAAAAGAATCTACATGTATTTCTGAAATAAAAGTAATCTATAACTGATTATTACAGTTATTTATTAATTGTAAACCCTCCATGTTCTCTTCCAGAATTGCCATTTTGCAGACGGATTATTAGGGGAAGAGCAACATTTTGAGCCAAAATTGGGGACAGTTGAGAGGTTTGGATATGCCTAATTCTATAAAGCAATTTATTTGCATGTACCTCTCAACCTGTTAATGCAGGAAATCTGGACAAGGCCAAATATATGGGGGGGACATATAAACAGTACTAAAAATTGCTCTTGTATAAACTGAGGCAGTTGATCGAATAACAGGTCTCGCTTTAGCATGCATTTTTCTGAAGGTTATGAAGTCTGAAACTCAGTGTCTGTCATTATTTAGTGACTTCATTCCTAATGTATTTTCTTTGAATGTGGGTTTCAATGCTGTTCCAGTGAGTGTGAGTTTTCAAGGGTAGAGACGTTTTAATGCTAAGTCTGTACTCATTGTGATTCTGCATTGCTTTGTTTAGCAGATATGATATCCGTTAGTGTTTGTGCTGTAAAATGCAAAATAAAACTCTTAAATGAAGTCCAAATCATCGCAGAAGTAAAGCAGTATGCATATTAGTGTTTATGGTAAATGGGGTGAAATAGCCAAGTAATACTTCATTGGAATGGCTGTAGAGGAGGAAACTCCATTCAACCATGATTTTGTGAGGGGGGAAGGGCAGCAAACTGAAAGGCTGAACTATACCTCTCAACTGTCCAGATTTTTGCAGAATGAATAGATTTTTGCTTCTTATTTTTCGTTTGTTCCTCATACAATTTGTGGTTTTCTGTCAAATCATTTAGGATTGTGGCTATTTTATATTTTTGAATCACATTTTTGGTCCATTTTTCATAAAATTGTGGGTTTTTTTGGCAAATTAGTGGTAAATCATTAAAGACTGAAGTTAGAAAATAATGACAGACATTTCAGTTTCAGATTTCATACCCTTCAGAAAATTCATACTAATGTAAGACCTACTATTCTATTATCTTTCTAAGTTTATAAGAGCAATATTTAAAAATTGTCCTTATTTTTGGGCCTTTGTCCCATTTCTATGCATGGCTTTGTCCAGATTTCTTGCTCTGAGGTTGAGAGGTATGACAAATGTGTCAGAGCCATCACAGTCAGCCAGAGACATTTCAAATTGTGACATACTTGTTGCACCCCACTCCCCCATGTAGTGACTCTGGATGTGTCCAAGCAAGGCAAGGAGCAGTTATGCAGTGTAAATGTGCAGAATATCCCCCCATCCAAGGTAGACACAAGTACTACAATAGCTTTTCATCTGTCCTTGATTTTGCAGAATGTTCTGGTTTCTGTCATATTTTTATACTGTTGATTTATTCTTATTATTATTCAGAAAGTGCCTGTTGCTCTGTGTTTAAGTAGCAGTGCTTTAATGACCATCTGGTAAGCTTGTCTGAGATTGTAAGATGCAAGTAAGTTTTAATAAGCATACTGTTAAAGAATTGCCAACATTGAAAACCTTTCTGTTGTTGCCATGCAGAGAATACTTACATAACTAGATAACATATAAGCCTTGGGTATTGAAATGCATATGACAGTATTTGTAATAAAGGACAGGATTACATTATTTTAAGAGCTAGTTGCAGGTTTTACCTGCAAACTAAACAGAATATCAATCTATCATGTGTGGTCCATATCCTGTGCAGTAATCCTTTAAGCAATGTATGTTGAGCTTGTTTCCTGTTTGCTTTTCATTTTTTACTTTGATCATGTTTTCCCCATGAAACAAGTAGATAGTTGTTGTCAGGCAGCAGGTCTTTTTTGGATAAGAATCATTTTTACAAGTAGGGGTATCACAGAGATTGCTACTTTCAGCATGTTACTTGGTACTTTAATAAAGCTGAATATAAATTATACTTAGAACTTGAGTACAAGGAGAAGTGGTTTGAGATGAGTGCTGCTTGTTTTTCTTATACTTGATTTTGACTAGCATTCCAGTAATGTATTTAAAAAGTAATTTATTTTTTCATGCCTCACAACCTTTTTGTTTCCATCTAGATATTAAGTAAGCTGTCATGCAGCCAATGGATTGAAATATGTTTTTTCTTCTGCACTTCATTTTGTCTTGATTGGACTCTCATAATGATGGCTTGGCACCCCGGGCAGAGTATTTAATTAAAGTTACAGTTTTTGTAGTTTTGAGCATAGCCCCTCCCCTTTGTAGTTGGCCACACCCATTCCCATTGACCCCACCCATTCAGCTGTCTCCTGCAGCCCCTCTTTGATTTGAAGTCACCAGCTGCCACTGCGTTAATATTATTTCTAATACTGTTAACATTAACATTTAGTATCTTTAGAAAACTATTTTCCGTTTTTTGCTTCTTACTTTACATGTATTTTTTTCCTTTTACGTGCCCTTCCTCTTATTAACTTTTCATTATTTTATTCTTGCTTTACTCCTGTGTCATCTTCCTGAATAATATCTTTTTCAAAATATTTAATTTCATTTCTTCTTAATTTATTATATGCTTTTCTTCTGTATTTTCTTTCCATAAAATTATGTCATCTTCTTTGCTATTATTTTCAGTGTTTTCTTTAACTATTCCTTTGTCTTGCAACATAGGACAATCAAACCAAAAATGCCCTTGGACATTTCAATTGCTACAACACGGTTACAATTTTAGCTATATGGCCCCTCTCTGCATTGCTTGCATTTTTTTATTATTTTTTGATTTTGTGGGGTTTTGAGAAGGAGTGAGAGATTTTTTTAGGTCAGAAAAGTAGTGGGTTTATTTACTTTCTTGTATTGTCTAAGTGTATGGAGAAGCTGAGAGAAGGGTTTAGTTAGATTCACAAGTATTAAAATGAGTTACAGTGTGTATGCAGCTTTGCTTAGTGTTTTTTGTTATTAACATCATATCTGTTTTGGATGAATTGAGAATACATTTATTGTTATTCTTCCAGTAAATCTGATGGAAGAAGTCCAACTGAAGTTGTTTCTGTAAACCTGTGAGGGATTTATTTTAGTATGGTACCACATCATCAGTAGAGTGTAAGATTCAGTAGTGATGAATGTCCAGAGACAGTTTGTTGATATGTGTGGAGAAAAGGAATGGGACAAAAATGTACCCTTGTGGAACACCTTGCTTCAGATTGGCTAGATGAGGTAGGGAGAGAGGTAAGAATTTTAACATGGAAGTGCTGACTAGATAGATAGCTTTGGAACCAAGGAAGGGAATCTGGGCTAATGTTGGAAGAAGGAACAGAGGTAGATTGTGATTCTGCTAGTCTGGATGTCTTTGCCAGATCAATAAAGATGGCACTTGGGAAATTTTTTTGTGCATTTCTAATATGATATCAAATCGGGTCCATTGAGCTGTTGAGGTGCAATTTCTAAAAGATGAATACAGCATCCTCTTTTATGTCACTTGCAAAGCCACAACTTTTTGTCTGACACCCTGTGACAAATATATATCTAGCCTACATTAATAAAGTCTTATAGAGAGACAACTATATGGGTTTCTTGCAAACAGAAATGTTATAGAATCCATATTATACAAGCATTGTCAAAAAGCTTTCGTTTTGAAACTACTTGAATACTACTAAGGTTCCATGATGACAGTTTAAGTTACTTCCATCCAAGGCACTGTGTATGTTCACTATAATAGCAGTCTCAATAAAGGTGACTAAAACCACTGAATCAGTAAAACAAATAAAATGAATTAGGGAAATCTAATTCAGTCTGTGTTTGACTTGCAAGCTGTAGCTTAGTGAAAAAAAAAACTTATGATTTACTATAATGTAATTAATTTTAACAGCCAGCTGTTTCTCCAGACCCCATAAAGGAACCCTCCATGGCAACATTTTTATTATCATACATTACACGAGACACTAGAACATTTAAATAACTCAAAACTCTAAAGCCCAATCAATGTTATCACAACCAATTATGGACACTAAATGCTATTTGTTCCATTCAGTGGCCTAATATATCTGTCACTGGGTAATATACACTAAATTCACTCAGTTTATCCAATGCATTCCTTTTTTAATAGAATATGGACATACAGAAAATATGCATGCGACATCCACAAAAACATTAAGGGAGTGAATCCAAAATACATTGAAGTCAGACATTTTAATTAAACTCATATATATATATATATATATATATATATATATATATATATATATATATATACTGATTTGGAGTTTGTGAGTATACTTACATTGATGTATAAGCATACCTCAAAAGGGACCAAATAAATAAGTCACTGTTGTTATAAAACAAAAAAAACAAAAAATAAAATGATATATAATTCATGCCATTATCAATTTAAGATCAATTAAATTCTATGAGAACAAGAATAGAATATAGGATATTTGTAGCTGAACATATAAACATCATCAGACCTGAAGAGATCTGTGTAGATACACATGACTCAAAAGACCAGATATGAAAATACCTCCTCCTTACAATGCAGACTATGAACTGGAATGTTGTGACCTTATGGATTTTATATTAAAAAATCTGAGTACCCACGCTATGAACTACTACACGTGATAATAATAATAATATGATGATGATGATAATAACTGATCTAAGAAAGGGGAACTAAATGAAGAACACTTTAGGTGGGAGATCTGACATCATGCTCATTATTTTATCAAACACTCTTCTCATCAATATTGCATAAATAAAGACTGAATAAGTTAAAAACATTTAGAACAAGGTTTTAAACACTATAAGTAATACTGTTCTTTCATTTTATGAAATCAATACTGCTCTTTGTTTAAAACTAAAATGCAAAGTTATCTGTTCCCTAGAAGATAAACCTTATCCTAACTATAGGTTATTGTCTAGCAAATATTAATCTTATAAAGGACCACAGGGTACAGCAAGAAATGTTCTGAAAGCACACAGATGGTTAGCATCTAATAGTCACTATGGGTGCCCTTGCTCACATTACAGTCTTAAGTCATAGGGTTAGCATAACACATATAAAACAGACCAGCAATTCATTAATACACAGCAACCTTATTTAAATGCCATTGTAATGTGAGTCATGTTATTCATGTAGATTTTCGAGGCATACATTTATCATTGCCTAAATGTTAAGCATCTCATTTTTTGTTAGATATACAATTTATATATGTACCGTGATGATTTTGCAATTATTCGTTTGGATAAACTTATATGTTATTGTTAGGCAAATATACTGTCTATGTCAGGATTCTAGCATGAAAATATCATTTTAAATATTATGGTCTTACTAATTCATGAGCTGAGTGTTGTGAGTGGTGACACAAACATTTAAAATGGTTGTTTCATTATTGTGAATGAAATTACACTGAAGAAGGCGTTTTGCCGAAACCAGTATGTTGTTTCACTAAATCATTCATTGTGCTGGCCAATTTTTGTACTTTAACTATTTTGGATTTGTTGAGCTGTTGCACTTGCTGACTTGCTGAATTTTCTTTGAAATAAATTTATTGTTGCCTAAATGTTAAGCATTAAAAGAAACAGACCAAGAATAGGGAATCCCTAGACCTTTAATTTAAATTGTTGAACTGTAACTAGGCAACTAAATTAAGGTCTTACAAAAGTCCCATGCAGTTTTAGCACAGCTGCATTCACTGGTGAGAATATCATATACTCACAGTAATGACTGTTAATGCACAGAATGAAACAGCTACTTTACGAAGTGAAGACCCATATGAAGCAAAGTGCACTTAATGTAATCATTACATCCTGGAGCACAGCATTCCTTTCATACCAGGCTATAATCTCCAGAATATTTACATTACTTTGCAACAGCTAAAGGTGTCCACAAGCATGGCAATTTACTTGACAAAAATGATTAACAATTTATCAATTAAAACTGGTCAACTTTAATGACACCAATTCAAGATACTAAATCTTTGTGAAATGTAGCCTCGTCTGTGTTAATAGTCTGAGAAGGGAGCACTCACAACTTCAAGCAAGATGACCTACCACATGAGTACTAGCACTTATAAATTGCAACATGTATGTATTTCCAGGCTATAAAAAATAGTGTAACCATTAACAATTGGCAGACAACTAACCTCTAAGCCATTACAGATGAAGACATAGCAGTTTAATGTAGTTTAATAATCTAAAATGATGCATTGTAAGATATGAAGTTGATGTTTATTCTTTCAAGGCTGTATCAAATAGTTTCTGAGAGGGCACTTTGCAAATGTTGATTTGACCACTTCCCATCATCATCAATTTTCATGCTGCCCTTGGAGTTATTTTTTGGCAAGCTTGGCTTCATCAAGAAAAAATTCCATTTTCTTAGAATATCCTCCACTAGGTGGTTTACACATTTATTCTGGTGAGATCACTGGACACTGGGATAGGACTAAATGTTCAGTTTTGTGAGCCTGATCAGGTTTGCATTTGTTTTCACTTTTCTTTCACTTTCACCATTTGGGCAGCTAAACGTTAAAAATGTTAAAAGTTCAAAGTTTCTAATTACAAAAAAAAAAAGGAAAACTTGAGAGCAGCAGATTTTAGATGTAATTTTCGAATTCCCAAACAGAAAACTGCAGGTGTAGATGTGATATGAGTACCTCAAACATGAACTGCTAATTCTGCAAACATTTTGGAGCTGTCCTTAGTTAAGAGTTAACGCAATGGTGCTTTAGATGTTACAAGACTGGGCCAGGCAACATTACAAAAAGTTTCAGGGAGATGAAGCACTGGCTACTGGATGTTTGGAAATAAGGCTAGGCAGTGTATGTTCTGGGACTGGGACCAGAGGGCAGGTAGAGAAACATTATAAAAACTATCAGGGAGTGAGGCACTGGCCACTTGATGCTTGGAGATAAAGTCTCGGCAGTGTATCATGTGGTAATGTAATTATGTAAAAAGGTCTCCACAGATGACTGCATTGCTTTACTGATATTACTTAGGCAATACATTATGAGTGGGTGTGGGTATATTGAGGATTTACCCATGGTTGGTGTGGTTTTATTGTGAGGGTGAAGCCTGAGTAATTAAAAAATGCCAACTGTAGGTAAATCCTCATGTACACACACCCATGATTCAGTTATTGCCATTATAAAATGACATTATTTAAAAAATAAATCATTTACTTTTATTAAATAATGTCTTTGTATAACAGCACCATAATATTCCAGATGTATTGATAATAAAGATATAATAGCCAATTTCTTCTTATAGCAAATAGGTTTTAATGGTTATCATCCTTTACTTGTAGGTTACGTGTGGAGCTTTCAGTGCAGCACTGTCATCAGCTGCACACTGGTTGAGTATCTGGTCATCAAGAGTGCTCATGGATAGGTACATTCCCCAAAATGTGACTCGCATGTAGTAAATCAATGGACAAACAAGGAAAATAGGCCAGTACATGGGATAGAAATACTGCTCCAAGAAGAATAGGGCACTATTATATATGATTGGATATTTGGATATAGTTTGCCTGATATTCATTATATAGTTATTATATATTAGAAAACATTCAAGCGCTACTGCATATATACATTTTTATATGAGTAGTCAAAAGTTAGTGAAACAAGCCGCTATTATATGTAACAGGAGTTGTGTCTGAGGATGGCAAATATGTTATTATTACATATGCAGCAAAAACATTCACCATGTGACATGGACCTGTAATTGACTTCTGGGGGTAGCGGTCAACTAGTCAATAGCTAAGGGGTTGGATGATACATAAAGAGGCCTGATGTGCAATGTGATGGCATCAAGTGGACATCAGATAGCAGAAACATATTTTGTCATATGATGTTTGTAATAGGCAAAGATGAAAATCTATTCTGTACTGGAGGGTTTTGTGTAATAGAGCTGTTTGACAGTGTGCTGGCTATAGGTCGAAGGGACTGATGTGTATGCAGTTTTTCATACTGACACAAAACTCAGCAGAAGTGTCAACATATGAGCTGCCCTTCTGCCTAGTAACTTAAGGACTCCTCTTTTTATGTTCTCCCAGACTAGAATGAATATGTCTTATTCTATCTGAATTAAATGAGACAGTTCTGTCAGGAATATCTGTCTGGTTTATGAGTGCCCTACACATCTTATGCCAATATTCTTTGCCCATGATACTGAGTCAATAACCACACAGTAGTGTCTTTGTAATCCTTTATTCACAATGCTACTGACAACATTAAAGACGCCACAGTAATTTTACACATAACATATCAACAAACAACTATTAACTAATGGGACTTATGTTGGTTGGTATGACCAAGCCTGTTTCGACTAACCTCTATAGGGCTGGGTGAGTGACTCACCCTACCTCGGACCTGGTGGAAAATATCTTTAATTCTTCCATTCCCACCCAGATACCCCTTGATATGGCCACTAGTCAAAGTGAGGCCAATGGAAGGTGAGTGAAGGCCACTGAGCACCAATGGGGGGAGTGGTAAAGCCTTAAGGCTGCCGCCTACAAATATCTGCCATGGGCATGGGACAGGATTGCTTTGGAGTCTCTGACAAAACTGCTGAGGGGGGCATGCTGTTGCTTTAAGAAACCAAGCATTAGATCTGTCCCTAACCCCACTACTCCAGCTCGCAGACAACATGACTTATAGATAAGTCGCCCTTGGTGTTGTATTGTCCTTAGCTGATCCTTCTCTTGCAGGTCTACTTGGCTTTAATTTCCACATCAGAGAATTTACTGTAAGCTTTTAGAAGGTCATAATGCTACAGTTGCATCCATACTGCTTCTGAGATACCGACCAGCAGCCTTTTGCAGTACTATCTTGGAAATGCCTCCGTCATTGTCTATTTAGCGGTAAGCTCAAAGTCAGGCGGAATGAATTCAGTCTTCTTTGGCTTCATATCCCTCTGCCAGAGCTTTCACTGAGCTGAAGAGAGTTTCATAGCACAGCATTGTTTTAGGTACTATTAGGATATACAGCAAAGGGCACGTGTGGTTGTTGCTACCTTCTCTAACCATACCATGGATTCAGTACCACTGATGGCATGCAGAGTTTTTGGAGGGAAAGTGCTCTAAATGTTCCACATCCTAGAAATGTAGGTCTTGTTTGTGCATCGCTGACATTCAGAATGAGGTCGATGTCATCACTTTGCTGTATAGTTTTAAAAAGTAGCATCACTTAACTTATAAGCAGCTGATCAACAGTAAGATATATTGTGACAATGGTGGCATATTTTACATCATTCAGCTCCTCCCACCGTCCTCTCTTCATCTACCTACATGCTCCCTTTTACAAGTGGTAAGGCCTGCATGGACTTGGCAGCTATACCTGCTGTAGCACATTGTACTACTTGACAAGGACTCTTTAGGATATGCTGAGATTTATGGTTAACTTTCTGATGGACCACTTCTGTCTTTATAGCTGTAGTATCTGACCCATAGTGGTAATAAGAGCTGTACCTCATCTCCTCTTTGTCACTTTCAGTTATTGTTACCTACCTGTCTTCTGTATTTATCAGTTACTTTTTAGGTACAACAGAAGTAAAGTTTCCCATCACAAGTGTTTTCACAGTGGTACATATACCCATCAATGATTAGATTTGACTTTACTATCCAAGATGTTAATCTGCCATATGACATATTCATGGGCCACTTATGTTACTATGCATTTAAATGTACCTACAAGTGGTGTTACTCACAATTGCAGGTAACCAATAGTAAATCAGGTCTCTAGCTCTAACTGACAAAAAATTGATCTTTCATACCATCTGCACTTTACTGACATATAAGCTTGACAGTTTTCAAAATATACCTCTTTCCATGTTTCCCATGAAAAGGCCACACAATTAGCATTAACTGTTTAAATGATGTTGCTCCTTTAAGGATGTTAGTGTGAACTCAAATGCACCACCCATGACCTGACAGTACATTTGGCCAGTGTGGGCATTTCAGCAACAATGCTCCATCAACAAGTGATTTGCAAGAGCAGGGCCATGTTTAAGACAGTCTGCAATTAAATGGGCAGCACCTACGTTAAAAATGTGTAGTGCGCCTAGCATACATTATGCACTGCAATTTCACATATTGCATATAATCAGATTAAAACCTTTACTTCTACTAGATTTGCATGCCATTAGGGAGTGGTTTCCATGA